>NC_039360.1:152981586-153283134 GCF_003573695.1 Papaver somniferum | reverse complement strand
GTGGAGCATATTATAATCGGTCACAAGCTACTTTTTGAAGCATGGTGTAACCGGTCACAAGCTACATTGGGAAGTTAGTTGTAATCAGTCACAAGCTACCTTTTGGAAGCAAGGTGTAACCAGTCACACGCTAATTTAGGAAGTTAGTTGTAATCGGTCACAAGTTTCTTTAGTAACCAAGTTGTAACCAGTCACAAGCTAAATCGGTATGTAAGGCGTAACCGATTACAAGCTACCTCTGGGAGCAAGGTGTAACCGGTCACAACCTAGTTTGGGAAGCATGGTATAACCGATCACAACTTACATTGTGATTTAAGTACGACCGATCCCAAGGAGCAAAATCGAGTTTCCAATATTAACATATCTCTTTATGTTTTGTGTGAAGCTTAGAATTATGGTTTGCTGAGAAACTTCTAGATGTCGACATATTTGAACATGTACATGACTCTTATCATTAATTGTTCAAAGATATTCCTTGATACTCAAGGTGATCCCATACCGAAAAATTGAAAAGCATTTAATTATGATATTCATACTATATGTTTTACATTGATATCCAGTAAGTGTGATGGTTGCAGCGAAGTGAAAGAGTGGGGAAGTGGGAAATCGTGGTTACACCAGTTCCACGTGTGGGAAAATTGGTTGATTATCCATCCAATAATTTGCTAACTCCTTCAAATGCATGCACGAATTACTCACATTTCTCATTGTGGGTGTACACACGTGCCGCAGACCGCCAGAACAAAACCCTAGTGAATATCCTCCCATGTCTCAAGAATGTGGAGTCTGCAAGGACGTGTATTTAGTTGGTGAATAGTTGAGTTGACTAGACCATGAGTCTTAGCCTTGATGAGTCGAGCATAACGAACGAACGTGGTATGCTCTGAGACTCATGGATTGAGCATAAAGTGTCTGCTGGGACAGAATAATGCACATACGATGAGTCTGGTGAATTGCGATGTATCATTTTACTAGTTTAGGCAATAATGATGTTCTGATAATTTGGATCGACGCGCATCCGATGAGATGCTTGATCATGGACCTATTCTGATATGTCGATCTTTTGACCGGAAAGCAGATACTGTTGAGTTATGTAGAGTGGTCATTCCTGCTCTAATATGTCATGAATTGTCGAATGACAAAGCAGGAATTAGATTATTAAATATTGAATGATCGATGGTTATCCAATTAAATATTGGATGATCGGCTGAGTGTATGGCCATCCAAAAATGTTTGTAGCGGGACTGAACATCAATTAAAAATATTGATTGCTAGATCAATGTAAAAGTTATTGAGGTTTGTCGAATTATCAAAATTCAGAACCCTAATTTTGGAGAACCCTGAATCCTGAAGATGGAGAGTGGTCCAATGTGGGTCAAGAAATATCGACCAACCAATGGGCATGAGAGCCGGCTATTGGTGGTGGATGGACGTCCAAGCGTGAAGAGAAATGTCCATGAACGAGGAATCATTATTGGAGAATTATAAAGATATGATTATTATTTAAATAATAATGAAGAGACGTGGAACCAGCCAAGTCCGGTCATGGTGGTGCACGGGCCACCATGTCCCTCGCACGTCCATTCCTAAAAGTTTTAGGTGTTTTGTTGGACGTTTGTGCAATATTTTGGATTTTCAGAAGAGTTTGATTTTGACTAAAATTCTTAATTTTTGCTTGAATGAGCAACTAGGGTTTTTTGCTCGCACGTCTAATATTTAGAATATTAAAATAATGTTTTTTAATATTATTGATAAAAAGACCTAATAGTCATGGAACTAGGCTTTTTTGGAGAGTTGAGCAAATTTTGGAGAAATATGGAAACTAAGAGTTTGCATGAATGAGGGAGTTTCAAGAGATGTGAGAAAATAATAATAAATAAGGAAATCGAGAAACGTATGACCGGCCACGGCCGTGGCATGGCCGGACGGTGGGCCTAGTCTCATGGGTTCTCTCTATTTTTTTATTTATTTATTGCATAAATCTCCAAATTTCCTCGTTCGTCCATATTTCTGGGTGCTCGTTCGTGCTTTATTGTTAATTACACTCGCACCATTTTCTCGGGGCTTACTAGGTGGTGGCCCATATGCCCGAAAAGTGAATATCTATTACTAATCCATGAAATTCAGCTGAGAAAAGTCGTGAATTGAAGTAATGAGATATTATGATAAGATAGATTGTTTTCTAAGAATTTAATTGATGAATGTTACACTAGAATTAATTAATGCATGGTCGGCTCTATACCAGCATGCAATTTGTCTAGGAGCATTATGTTTATTCCAGAGTCGAGGTATGAGATAGTAGAAGCATCATACTCGTTCTGAATGTTTATTCTGCATAGTCAGGGAACATTTTCCACATCCTGAAGACGTTATTGCTCTATACTAGTGTTTAATCCATCTAGGAGTTGTCCAATCATTTTTGATTTTATACACAAGTGAATACTGGGATTGCTCAGTATAAATGATAAAATATGCATAATATTGAAAGCTCAGCTGAAAGGCTTTAATGACTGCATATGTATGCTCTAAGAGGCTGTACACTCAGTCAGAGATTATCGTGACATGAGTTTTCATGCCCAAATTCTAAAATATGAATTTCATATGCTCATCTGAAGCTAGGCCAGAAATACGCAAAATTATGATTGTACAACTTTAACCTTTGTCAAAAATTCACCATCACCACAAGCGTATGAAGAATGAGTTATTTTGTAATTCGTTTATCTCTGTATGTATAGAGTTTTGTCATTGAAATTGAAAAAGGTGAGATTATTAAAGCATTGCTCGGTTGAACCCACCAAGCGTTGTTATGTCAAGTTTGGTTGTCATATTTTAGTATCAAAACTCAATTAGAGTCGCTTGGTTAAATGTACTAGAGTCAACTTCGTTTAGGTTAGACTAGAAAGTATAGAAATGTTGAGAAATATAAGTATTACCTTGAAGACCTGAAGATCGTGAAGACATATCGACTACAATAAAAACATCATCCTTCCTCTTGAGGTATAGTGATACTGACTTGACTTGTTTCCATTCTTATCGTTGTTTTTAAGTCGTTTAAGATTGAAAAAATAACATGCGAGGTTATATTTAATACTCTAGTATCAGACTTGGTCATTTTATTATGATCAAAGTGTCAAGGATGAATATTTGATTATAAAGCATAATGTTTATCTTTTAAACTTCGTAAATGTGACATCGACATAATCTATGTAATTCATTACTTGATTGTGTATTGGATATAGGTGTGATTTAATCCTAGGAAACTATGCTTAATTACATATGTACAAAGGAAGTACATATACGAAACTTGTTTCGTAATGGAAAGGAAGTCAATAAGGCGTTTTGGCCCGGTTTTCATTGAAGATCTATTGGATGACCAATTCGAACCTAAGTAAAAACTTTGGTAGAACTTATCTTGACTCATGTTGAGAGTTATGGCAGGACTGATCTTTACCTAGTTTGGGACATGCGGTAGAACCGTACTGAGAGTCTTGGTAGAACCGATCTTTACCTATATTGGGATACATGGTAGAACCGGTCTTAACTATTGTTGAGAATCTTGGTAGAACCGATCCTAGCTTTTTTTGGGAGTCATGGTAGAACCGATCCCTATCTATATTTGGAAACTTGGTAGAACTGATCTTAACCTATGTTAGGAGTCATGGTAGAATCGGTACCGAGACCAAAACTTATCCTTCATATTCACATATTACTTTACGGTTTTGTGTGAGTTTGGAATTAAGGTTTGCTAAATAGGAAAATTCTAGATGTCGACATAATTTGGACATGAATACAATTCTTATCTTTTATTTTCTAAAGATATTCCTTGAAACTGAAAGTGATCCCGATCCGAAATATTGAGAATCTTTTAATTAAGATTTTCGATTATATGCTTTTGATTTTCCAGCAAATCAAAACATATCTCTTGGAAAGTTATATTAGTTAAGTGTTAAACTAATATTAAATATTTTATAATGAGAGATTTCAGAATTACAGGTTGAAAATTATTAGGTACTTATTGCATATCTTGCGAATATTTTTGGTTTTGGAATTTCCTTGTTGTCCAAACCAAGGTTTGAAAAACGGCCGTCAAAACGGTCATGGCTATGTAGCGTGTCCGTGATCACCGACACCCGTGTCTATAATCGTGACCTGAGCCGTGACCTGTTTTTCAAACCTTGGTCTATAAATAGTTGAGTTTTATTTCTTACAAACTATCCTAAGAGCCATGAAAACTCCATTCGTGTTGTTTCTGGTGGAGCCGTCTATCCGAAGAGGAAAGTACCCTAATTACGCGAAATCTCTTACGACCGCTCATTTAAAGACTTTTATGGGATCAAGAAGATCTACGAGTACCGTTGGTGGGAAACTAGATAACGAAATTGTTATTTTAGTTTTTGATTATTGATTTGATTGACTAATGGTTCTTGAAACTTTGATTGCACCTAGTTTGATTATTCTTGAGAGTCTTCTTGTCTGACACAAGGGTCACTCAAACTAGATCAAAGTATTGATGGGATCTTTAGAACTGTTGTTAGATCTAAAGACAACTTATGGTCATCCACTGTTAACAAACTTCATTCTATGTGTGATCGATCATAAGTGGATTCAATTTTGTGGTGTGCATGTACATAAGAGGTCAATTGAAGATTTGAAAACAAGAAGATTTTTCTTATTAGTTTTTGTATCTCGTAATTTGTACACACATGGTCGGATGGGATCCAACTAGATCTTGTTTATATTTGATACACTTATGATTATCTAGTTGATTAGATCGGCATTTCTTTATATTTTTATTTGAGATCTATTTAGATTGATTGTGAATCTAGATCTAATTACTTCGGTAATAAGGATGTTGATTGATCTAAACTAGACAAAGGAGTTTACTTGTTTAAACGGAAGAACCTTTGTCATACTCAACAAATCTTTTTCTAAAAGATTTAATAGAGTGGTTATCAAACAACTTTGTTCCTTTATTGTTTGGAAGACGATCAAAAGGAGTTGAGTACTTAAGACTTTACATTGATAAAGCAACTCAAGATAGCGATTTTTTATCTTAGGATTTACGTGCATGACCAGACAGTCATAGACGCAGGGATAATAAGGGAACTAAGTACCTAGGGGTATATTACTTGGTCTCAACTATACGAAGCTGGATTTGTACTTTGTATAGCGGCTTAATTCTGAGAGTATTCAAAACTGAACTATGTCCCGGGATTTTTCTGCATTTGTGGTTTCCTCATTAACAAAATCTTGTTATGTCATTTACTTTTACTTTCCGAAATTATAATTATTTTATTATAACTAATAGTAAAAACACTAGTACGTTAAATCCGAATCACTTGATATTGATTCGATAGTAAATCGGTTTTGGACTGTAACTATTATTAAGTGAATACCTAGTTGTTGTTATTTTTCGACTCTGACCATAGACGATCACACTTGGTATCGTACTTATAGGTTGAAACGAAAATCGTGTTGTACTTGGGTAGTTTCGTCATTTGAACAAGAGAAATATTAAAGAAAAGCATATGAAAATGATGTTTCTTAAGCTCTTTTCAATTATGTTCTGGGTTCTGAAACTTAATTTGACGCACCGTGTCCCACATCATGACACCGTAGTTACCTAGCCTGAAAGAGTAATGCATGTTAGACTACTGTGGGCATGTTCATATATGGATAATTTCGTTGTTGAACAGGGTTTATGTGATAACTGATGATAAATTACATTTTTGACAACCTCTTCACCATAATTATTTTTTTTGTAACTACATAAATACACGGTACAATACAGAAGAACATAATTCTTTTGGTGAAAAAATAAATTATTACAAACACTTTTGGTTTGTAAACATATGCCCATTATTGATTCTATAGATTTCAGTTTACATTCCCCTTGTTTTTTAAATTCTAATTACTGCAAAATGTAACCAAACAACAAAGCCACTACATTACAAATTTTACACATTTAGCTGATTACCATCATATCTCTATCGATTATACATAAAATCACTACAAAATTACTAAGTTTTAGTCACGCCACACAACCGTGGCAGTTGACCAAAAATCTGTGGAAAAAGATAACTTGCCACGACAGCCTCCTCGTGACAAATAGTCCCGTGGCTAAAGCTATTTGCCACGATGGTTCCCACGGTTTTCTTTGCGTGGGATAATAATGTATGATCATTTACCACGGGTAATGTCGTGGCTAATAATTAGTTGGATGGCACATGTGTGGGATTATTAGCCACGGTGTTAGCCACGTTTTTCATGCGTGGGTGCTCCAAGATCATTTTATGTAGCTGGATTTAGCTGTAGCTATTTAAAAACTGATTATCGCTAGTTTTTACTGCTAGCCACTAAAATAACAAGACAATATTTACTTTACAACAATTTCAGAAAGACAATCTATTCATTAAGACAATTTCAGAAAGACGGTCTATTCATTAAAAAACACAAGTACTACATGCTTGTCTGACTGATTACATTCCAAAGCAAATTAAAATTTAATACTAAACCATTTTGAGTCTGATACATGAAAGCAAATAAAAACCTAATACTAAACTATTTTGAGTCTGATACAAATTTCAAAAGAAATTTAAAGTGAATGAAAAACAAAATACTTAAATTATCACAGAAGGATTTCTCAATAGATTAACAAAATACTGCGAAACATAATCTTCAATCTATGTGTAACTGTGCATCAAGAAAATTTGAGTGAAAATGATGACTATTTTAACGAAAACCAACATTCATATTAGACAAATAAATTGTTTCTCTATAGATTAAACCAAATCCAAAACAGACTAAACAGATGGACGACATGAAAAATTAGGGTACATTTTCTATGAGATAAAATACAAAACTCACAGGATAGCTGGGGCCTATTTTCCGGAAAGTAGCTCGGTGATTTTTTTAATATTATAAACATTAAAATTTCAATCGGGGATTTCCCCTTCTTGGTTGGAACTGTAATATGGTGCCATGGTGTTGAATCTGCAAATATTAAAACAATCAATTATAAGAGGTTTAACAGCAGTAAAGCATTATATAAATGCCTTTCGATAATGGGTATTTTGTAATTAGAAGTCAACATTCTATAAACTATCCAGGAACATATAACCTTATGGAACTTGGCCAAAACATGGTAACACGCACTGTGATCTTAAGATATGTATGCAGATTTTTCGCTTAAGAATCAAAGGATTTTGAGCATGCACAATAAGCATAAAATTTGGTTCAATAAGATGAGCATCATTATGATGATAAAAACCATTTACAATTGAATGATATAAGCAAAATATAAGTCAACAAGATGCCTCACATTCGCAGTTACATATGCACCAATTCTCAACAAAAACGACACATGATATATTAGAAATCTTTTAAAACGCTCATGTAATTGAATATGAACTTTAAAGGCATGAACTGAATATTCAAATTTATAGGCCAACTATTGATGGTGGTTTTTATTGAGCAACTCAATATTTCCTCATGAAATTTTTATTGAGCAACTCAACTGTTGTTGGTGGTTTTTTCGTTCAGGGCTAAATTTGTAAAATCCTGCATTTACTAGGCCATCACTCTGCAAAAAGACAGAGCCATGTAAAAGTGGTGAGTGTTCAACCTCTTCACTGGCGCATTTATTGAGCAACTCAATATTTCCTCATGAAATTTATCCAGAATGGTGCATGTAGCAACAATCCCAGATATTCTATAAATTTTGGCACCTTGCCTGTGTTGTTCAGTTAATATAAGTTTCTCTGAATGCTTTATGTGCTATGTTCCCCGGCTGAACCCTTAATGTTGATATGGCATGAAAAATTTTGTTAACTCGCAGCAGAGTAGCACGAATTTCCAAGTATCAAGGATAAGGTCTTTGCATAAAGTATTCAATCAGAAAGCATATTGCTCTCTGGCAATGAACTTAAAGAACTACGTGTCAACACATAAAATGCAATCAATTTTTTGATAATTCACAAGATTCAGATATTACCCTGACTAATTTGAAAAAAAATAGGGTTTTGCGCCTTGCACAGTATATCAGACCTTGCCTGTCAAAATTAAGCCTAGGCAAACTAGGTAATTAATCTGCCATGGATTAGTAGGTGCAAAATCTTGCCCAGAATCAGAAAACAAGAAATAAAGGAGCCGCAGAATAGGAGCAACATCAAAAGGAGGTATGGCCATGCCTTAGGCCAGTCGGCGCCATTTTCCATTGGCCACGCCCCATGTTGCCTAAACCGTCCCTATTTCACTCGACCAATCAGGTCGCCTTAAACCCTCCACACGCACATAAGTTGTGGCTGCGCCCATACTTGCCGGACCTATTTTCCATCGACCAATCAAGTCGCTTTAAACTGTCCACACCCACACCAGAAGTGTGGCCACGCCCACGTTTGACCGACCCTCTCTTTTTCGACCAATCAGGTTGCTCTAAACCTGCCGCAGTATTAAAAAAGAGAGGCAAAATTGCGCCAATACCAAATTGGCTTTCCAAAGTTGCGCCAATGCGCTAACGGACATGCCAAACGTGCATGCCCAACGTGCCGGACGTGCCACTTTTCCACAGAAGCATGCCGAACGTGGCAACATACCATAAATAATGCACTTACGTGCCAACCCATCTTCTGTTCGTGGCCAACACCATAACAGACTTCAATGTGGTTATCCTAACCAGAAACACGACCTTGCATGGTCGAAACCCTAATTTCTAGTCGTGGCACAAATTATGCCACTTCGGGCCCCACAACATTCCACGACCCTTGCGGGACCCATGAAGCCCTAATAAAGACGCCATATCATAGCCACCCGTGGAAATCCTTGCTCATGTGGCCGTTTCCATATGATGGCATGGTTATGGTTCCTTTGGCGTGGTTATGGAACCATTTGCACAAAACGTCGATGCGCCACGGCCGCATGCGACATGCCGTATGCACTAATTAGGATTTTGGCACGCCAAACCCTAATTTATGCAAAGTTGCTACGCCAACCAAGCCAAGTAACGTTTTCCAGAGCATTGGGATTGATGTGGAAACATGGCCAATGTTTCCACGCCACATTTAGGTCTAACACCAATGTGCCAAAATCTAGCGGCCATGGCTACGCCAGGCGCTACTTGCACCATCGTGCCACTGGCATGCGCTAATTATGTCAGCCACGCCACCGTGCCACAAAGCACGTGCTAATTAGGGTTTCGATACACCAAACCCTAATCTAGCTAAAGTCGCAATGCCAACTAGGTCAAGTGATTCTCCTAAGGTCTTAAGTTTAACTTAGCAACGGGGCCAATGTTGCCGGAGCCATATTTGGGTCTAACACCAATATGCCAAAACAGCTACCACGGCTACGCCACTGGCATGCCGCTATGCCATGCCTACGCCAGGCGCCACCATGCCAATGGCGCCACTTTGCTATACAACAAGATGTGGCCATAATCAATGGCCATCCTTTCCCATAAGCTACAATCTCAGTCGTCCAAATTCGCCATGGAATTGACAAGCATGTGGCAAGTTTTAGGCGGTCAGCCAAGGCAAGCCTAATAGCATCACATGTTATTTTCCTATGGCAAGTGTCTTGACTTTGACTTGCCATACGTAGCAATCTGCTACACGTTTTTCACGAAAACACCCGAGACATCAAACATGTCACAAACTGGGGGATGCTCATCAGGGTATTGGTCTGGCAGTTTACAGCGTGTAGCGTGCAACACGTCCATCATAAGAAAGTGTCAGGAAAACAGGGCAGTTAGTGGAGGCAATAAGTAGTGGGTGTAAACAAACCCGCTTCCTTCATAGTGGAGGCGTGGTTTCTGGCAGTTACACGTTACTCCACTCTTCCATCACTCAATCACTCCCACTTCCTACGAGACCAGGGTGTATTCAATTATGACTTGTATAAATAGGTTTTACCTATTTCCATCAAGCAACAAGTTTTGGTGAGAATAACAACACGATATCCAGAAAATTACCAAAGAACTGTTAGCTTTCATTCCGCAAGCCAGTTCTAAATTCTAATACAAGTCATAAAATAGCCACACCTTCAGAATTAACCATTCTGGTCTCAACACCTTCTTCGCTTCCCTCCCTAAGGCCAACCCTTCTCCTTCACTTTGTGACCGAAGCAAGAATGGAACGGCCATTTCTTGGTTTAGCCCAGGATTGTACAGATTGATCTTTCGAATCTAAAAGTACTCCCGTGCAGTGCATTTATTTTAAGTTTAGACTCATTTCTCATCCACACACCCAAATTTACCAAAACCAGCAGAAACAGTTTTTACCCATAAACAACTGGCGACCACAGTGGGAGATTAATCTCTCGGTTGCAATTCCAATTTCAAAAAGATGGTCGGTCTTAGAACTGATTCCAAAAATTCAAGTTTCGTTCAGAACTTGGCGAATGGCGACATCTCCCCTCCCAACGCTATACCCAATGATGCAGCCAATGAATAAATCCCAAGACTGATCGAGTTGGCACGAGTTCAGGAGATCCACACAAGAAACATGGACCTGATAAAGGAGGCGATAAAAAACATACTTGATTTTCTTGTCAAATTGACATCAGATTGGAGCGGTTCACCTGTCCCAGAAATTCCAACGCTGGGGACTGACGCCCCGGATGATCGCCCTCAGATCAAAAGTTTCACCACCAACCAGAGGCTAGTGGACCAGGAAGCAGCCTCTTTGGTAGAGAGTTTATGTGAGCTTCTACACCTTTCAAGGAATCAGCGAGCAGAGACATTTGCTGCAATCAATCAAATAGCCTTGGATGCGCGTTTGTCTCCTTCACATCCAGAGACCTCAAGAATGTCAGAGATGTCCGTCAACAATGTTACCTTTATCGAAGATGACATGATGGAAGAAGAAGGTCATAATAGAGCCCTACATGTCACTGTATGCATTAAGCATTCAGAATTCAAAAGAGCTCTCATCGACAAAGGAGCATCCTCGAATGTTATTACTCTTAGAACACTCAAGACATCCAAGGTGCGGCCAAATGAAATCGTACGGCAGCCTACCACAATGAAAGATTTCGAAGGAAACCAAACCAGCACACATGGACATATCAGTCTGAATCTGTCAGTAGGGCCAGTCCAGTCGAAGGTAAAATTCGCAGTAATAGAGAAAGAGTCGGACTACCACATGATACTGGGAAGACCGTGGCTCCATGACAACAGGATCGTCCCTTCAACGTATCACCAATGCCTGAAAAACCATGTTGAACGAAGAAGTTGTCCGCATTCCCGCGTCATTGTCTCCTTATGCACCAATTTGTGGCGTGGAGCTGTTCGAGCCAAGGGAAAAATTCACGAAACTCGTCAAGAAAGGTTTACTGCACTCCACTCCCTACATGGTCATCAATTGAGGAGGAGGACAGACTCACGCCCCTAAACAAAGGTACCCAGTCTCACGACACACCTCCACCCAAAAGGCACGCCAATTTTCCCTCATCAAACGGAAGTGTGGCTCATCCTCATACAAAAAGAGAGCGGGCTTTTGTTGCAAGCCATGATGAAAAACGGAAAAATGTATATCGGCGTCGTTGTTAGCAATTAGCATGGGAGACTACCATCCAGTCTCTCCGCCCAATGGAATGCAATTATAACGACAAGCTACAAGAAGAAGTACCAGACGCTCCGCGACAGTTGCAAGACGACACGAATTCCACCACAAATGAACTCGAGATTGTCAACATTGGAAGTGAAGAATCCCCGCGGCCCGTCTCCATCAGCTCGGCTCTATGTACAGACGAACGCACAAAACTTGTGAACCTTCTTAAGGAATATCAAGATGTATTCGCGTGGACGTATGAGGAAATGCCTTGCTTGGATGAAAAACCTGTCACTCATCATCTACATGTAATACCCGGATCCAAACCAGTCAAGCAATCTCCAAGACAGTTCAGACACGATGTGGAGGAAAAAATCAAGACTGAGATTCAGAAGTTGCTAGCCGCCGGTTTCATCAAACCCATTCACCACCCTACCTGGTTGGCCATGTGGTCCCTGTAAAGAAGAAGAACGGTCAAATCAGGTGTTTGTTGATTTTAGGGATCTGACCAAATGTTGCCCCAAGGATGATTTTCCTCTTCCCAACATTGATATGATGGTAGAAGCCACCAATGGGCATGGCATGTTCTCCTTCATGGACGGGTACTGCTGATACAATCAGATAAAGATGTATGAGCATGACGCAAGTAAGACAGCTTTTCGAACCTCTCTCAGAAAGTTTTATTACACCGTAATTCCTTTCGGTTTAAAAAATGCTGGCGCTACTTACCAGCGCGCAATGACTGCAATTTTCCACGACATGATGCATAAGCAAGTTGAGGATTACGTTGGTGACATAGTGGTCAAATCAAAAACCCGAGCGGCACATGCAGAGGTTATGCGGCAAGTGTTTGAAAGATGTCGCGTGTACAAACTGAAAATGAACCCTTTGAAGTGTGTTTTTGGCGTCTCTTCAGGAAAATTTCTGGGATCCCAAGTGACTGCAGAGGGAATCAAGGTGGACCCAACCAAGACCCAATCCATCCTTGTGATTCCGCCTCCTCGAACGGTGAAAGAACTCCAGAACTTCATGGGCAAGGTAAATTACATTCGGCAGTTTATACCTGGTTTAGCCCAGCTTATCGCTTCGTTCACCCCCTTACTGAAGAAAGGAGCAAGTTTCGTTTGGACCGCGCTACATCAAGAGGCGTTTCGGAAGATCCAACAAATATTGTCATCCCCAACAGTCATGAAGTCTCTTGTACAAGGAAGATCATTGTGTCTCTACACCGCTTTCAGTGATACTGCCATTGGAGCTCTCCTCGCTCAAGAAGACGATGAAGGAATTGAACATCCTATATACTATTTCATTCGAAATTTAAGGGATACTGAACTCAGATATTTTAAGGCAGAAAAAGCATGCTTATCCCTAATTCACTCCATTCAGAAGTTTAGACAGTATTTGCTGTCAAACAAAGTGGTGCTGATATCTAAGGCTGACCCCGTCAAATTTTTGCTTTCAAAACCGACCTTGATGGGAAGGCCGGCCAAATGGATCCTCCAAATGTCAGAGCTGGATATAACATGCGCTTCCCCAAGGGCCATCAAAGGACAAGCAGTCGCAGATTTACTAGCAGCTTTCCCAGGAGAAGGAACCACCGCACTGCATGAAGATATTCCTGGGGAATTTCCGGAAATCTCTTTTGTTAAAGAAGAAGCGTGTCTACTGTATTTCGATGGCTCTACCACCCCTAGCAATAATAATGGAGGAGCGGGTATAGTTATGGTGTCTCCCACTGGTGAAGTCTTTTCGCATTCCTTCAAGCTGGACTTTCAGCGCACCAATAATTCAGCGGAATATGAAGCTTTTCTCATAGGGCTGTCGCTGGCCAAAAAAGCAGGCCCCACGCACCTGGAAGTTAAAGGCGACTCTAAGTTACCGGTTAACCAGATGAATGGAGTATACGTACTAAAAGAGGTAACACTAGCTCCGTATAGACCTGAGGCGCAAAGTTATTGAATTACTTCGCTGATGCAACCATAACTCATGTCGGTCGAAGTAACAACAAACACGTTGATTGCCTAGCCACATTGGCCTCGAAGCTGCAATTCGAAGGTCTAGAAGAAACCATAACAGTGAGGAGACGGATTGTAGCATCGACATAAGAAAGTGTCAGGAAAACAGGGCAGTTAGTGGAGGCAATAAATAGTGGGTGTAAACAAACCCGCTTCCTTCATAGTGGAGGCGTGGCTTCTGGCAGTTACACGTTACTCCACTCTTCCATCACTCAATCACTCCCACTTCCTACGAGACCAGGGTGTATTCAATTATGACTTGCATAAATAGGTTTTACCTATTTCCATCAAGCAACAAGTTTTGGTGAGAATAACAACACGGTATCCAGAAAAATACCAAACAACTGATAGCTTTCATTCCGCAAGCCAGTTCCAAATTCTGATACAAGTCATAAAATAGCCACACCTTCAGAATTAACCATTTTGGTCTCAACACCTTCTTCGCTTCCCTCTCTAAGACCAACCCTTCTCCTTCACTTTGTGACCGAAGCAAGACTGGAACGGCCATTTCTTGGTTTATCCCAGGATTGTACAGATTGATCTCTCGAATCTAAAAGTACTCCCGTGCAGTGCATTTGTTTTAGGTTTAGACTCGTTTCTCATTCACACACCCAAATTTACCAAAACCAGCAGAAACAGTTTTTACCCATAAACACCAACAAATAGACCTGTATCATCATACCCCAAAACTCTTTATCTAGTAATTTTCTTAATCACTTTAAGGGCATAATGTCATGTACCCAACTGAGTTAGGGGCTAGCAAGTCTGTTTTGGAGCACCACAAACTGTTGGGTGTTGTTATCTAGTTAATTAGGGATAGTTTAATTAATTATGATTAGTAGTTAATTAAATGTATTTATCCATTATGGATGTGGCTGCTCCACGTTTCTTTTCTTGTATTAGGGTTTAGTCTCTCTTTATTAACCTGTGAACTGTAAGAGAAGGACATCACGAGAATTGTTAAAGAAAGAGGCTGTATCAGTGTATACAGAAGGGTTTTCATTATATTTTGTACTAAGAACAATACAATTGGTATCGAGAGCAGGTTACGATGACAGGAACAACAGGGGTAATGCTAATGAAGGACATAGATGCAACAACCAAGGATCTGAAACAGAAAATCAACGAGTTGAGTGAGACCTTAGATAAAAAAAAATCACAGGAAAGTGATTACTTCCTTTAATAACTCCTACGCTCTGTTGATGAGAGTAAAGATGTGGCTGAGAAGACTCTGACTATATTGACTCAAAACAGTGAAGCTATAACTCAACTACTCAAGCTTCTAGTAGTGAGAGAAAGTCCAGAGGATGACGTTATGGATTCCGTCTCAAAACAACCTGAGAAATCACCAGAAGTGATAGATCTATATTCAAAATGGCGAGAAAAATTTCCAGAAATGACAGATCCACATGACCAGCAAGGTGAATCATCCAGATCTAACTATAGAATAAACCCAAAGTTGGATTTCCCTAGATTTGATGGAGAAATCCTAGGAGTTGGATCAGAAAGTGTGAACGTTACTTTAAAATCTGCAACACGGATGATTCTCAGAAGGTAAGTATTGCTTTTTTATATCTAGATGGTAAAGCTTATTCATGGTTCTCAGATTATCACACTGGTAGAGAATATATTAGCTGGAGAGAACTAGTATAAGCAACCGGTTTGAGGTTTGAAGATCTTGCAAATGATAACTATGTTGGATGTTTCAACAAGTTATTTCAAGTATCCACAATAGAAGAATATTATACTGAGTTTGAGACGCTTAAAGCCTTGATGCTTAGTAAGAATCACTATATGACTGAAGACTATTTCATTTTTAGCTTCATCAGTAGGCTAAAGGCTGAAATCAAGAGTGCAGTACAAATGTTCAAACCCACTACATTATCGCAAGCTTTTTATTTGGCAAGAATGCAAGAACTCATTGTGGGTACTGGTCAAAAAGTTGTTAAGCCCCAACTAAAGATCAATCCCACCACTGCATACCCTTCTAGATCTTTTACATCTTCATACTCATTCTCACCAAGAGTACCCTCACCAAACACCAATACTCAAAAACCCACTTTCACTCCTAAACCCAATCTTTCATCCTCAAACTTCAGAAACAACAGATTCCCACCCATAAAAAGGCTCACCCCGGAACGGATGGACCAAAGGCGTGCAAGGGGACTTTGTTACAGTTGTGATGAACCATATAAGACTGGACATAGGTGCAAGACCCAACAACTATTCATGTTGGCTACTGAAGAAGCAGATGAAGAAGAAGCTGAGGAGGAAATGTCTTTAGAAGAAAAGAACACAGGCCCTGTTGAGTCGGATATGGAGATATCCCTCCATGCTCTAACTGGTGGAACAAATGGTGAAACAATTAGTATACCAGGGATCTTAAAGAAACAATCTATAACCATCCTCATTTACACTGGGAGTACTAACAGCTTCATTGACACTGATTTAGCTCAAAAAATGTCATGCCTAATACAACCCACAACTCATCTTTTAGTGACAGTGGCTAATGGAGAGAAGACAATAAGCACAGGGGTTTGCACTAAGTTGAAATGGGAAATGCAGGGACATACTTTTGTTAAAGATTTGAGGTTACTCCCTCTTGGAGAGTGTGATATGGTACTTGGGGATGATTGGCCGAGGAAATTGGGAGATGTGATTTTTAACTTTTCCAAGTTGAATATTACCTTCAAACACAAAGGGAGAAAAATCACCTTGAATGGAAGCTCTGAGAAGACCACCTTAATGCACATGAGGTCTAGTGCAGTAAAGAATTTCTTTAGAAAGAACACTCATGGGTTGGTAGGGCACTTGTTCTCTATTTCAACTACCCAACTACCCAACTACCCACAACTACCATACCCCCTAATATTCAAAACCTGCTAACCACTTATGCTGATGTTTTCAAAGAACCAACCCAGCGACCTCCTGTTAGAGTACTAGATCATCAGATACCTTTGAAACCTAACTCACAACCCACCAATCAGAGACCCTACAAATGCCCATATGTTCAAAAGTCTGTGGTGGAGAAAATAGTCCAATAAATGCTAGAAAATGGTACTATACAACCAAGTCACAGCCCATTTGCCTCTCCAATACTACTAGTAAAGAAGAAGGATGGGACTTGGAGAATTTGTGTTGACTATAGACAGTTTAATGAACTCACCATCAAGGATAAGTATCACATTCCAGTCATAGATGAGCTACTAGATGAACTGCATGGAGCTAGGGTGTTCACCAAGACTGACATGAGGTCAGGGTATCACCAAATAAGAGTCTATGAGCAAGACATAATGTTAGAGCACTGCTCGGTCGAACTCTCAAGCATAGCTATATCAAGCTTGTTTGTCAAGTTTAGTTTCCAAAACTATAAGTCTTGATTTCTAGTCTACTTATAGCAAAGTCTCGGAGTAGGATGGTAAGTGTAGTTGAGCTTTAGACTTCACGACGTTCATCGAACGAAGACGAAGAACTACTCAAGGAAACTTGTGGAACTTCATCTATCACTCAAAAGTCTATCTAATCTATCTCCTATTTGAGACAAAAGTCGTATTGCTATATAGACTTCAATTATACACATTTGATATTTCGAGTCGAGTTTATCTTGCTTATTTATTTCTCGAAATATGTGTTGTTAAGCTTTCGTTTTAACCAAGTTCATCTTTTATTCTTGAGGAAAGTCAAAAGATGATCATGTGAAAATCTCCTTGTAACATCTTACATGATTTGGGTGAGACAGTCATTTGATGTAGACTCGGAATGTTTCGTACTGATATTCGATCACTTGAAAATTGCTTTGAAGTTAATAGTTTGTGTGAGACATCTATTGTCGTCTTCCAAGAATTTTCAATGATTGAAATGAGGGTTTAGAACATATAACCATGATTGGATATAAACATAGTGTGTATTCACATTTGTGTACAGTCCAAAATCGGGAACCATGTATGCGTACCCGTACGCGTACTGGTTGGTTGTTGGAAGTCCGGGCGGAAGTTCAAGTTCCAAAATTTTATGCTGGAGTTGGGAAGTGTAGTATCGTATGCTCGTACGCATACTGGCGTAACCAAATTCAGTCCGGCTACTTAGGCATGCGTACCCGTTTGCATACTTAAGTAGGTCATGTTCTAAAATCGATTTGTTCATGAACTAATACATTTATATAATAAGGAATGCAACCTTTTGGACACCGTGGCTATAATGTTTATGAAATGATTCGAGTGAATCAAAATCAATTTTGCTTCAATTGTGTCTTATATACTTCTATGAGAATATAAAAAATTGAACAACTCTCTAACTAGTTTCATTTGAATCATTTGAACTAGTTATGATGAAGATGAATAAGGTTGATATGAAACTGCTCATATGGCTAACCATTGGTATACTATTGTTGAACCAACTAAGTGTACATGTTTAGGTATATTCACCTTTATATAAATAATGGTACATTTCATTTGTGTATAACAAGCTAAGTTCGATCTAACGGTTGAAATATATTAGCTTAAATCTAATCAGGTTTTCATCTAACGGTGAATATTGAATGTTTTGTTACCAAGGTAACATTGATTGCAAACCTTGATTTGAATACTATATAAAGGAGAACTTTAGCAACTGGGAAACGTAATCCCCACACCTCCCGCGTGACACTAGTTGCGAATAGAGTCGATTCTCCTTTAACCTTAGGTTTTTCAGGAACCATGTAGGTTAACGACTTGAAGACTTCATTGGGATTGTGAAGCCAGACCCAACTATTTTATCTGTAGTTACGTGTTCTGATCTTGTTGTTTTCTATTAGGATTGAGTACTATCTTCTTTAATAATTGCTCGAGATTTATTCTCTGATAGGCAAGATTGAAAAGTAGTCACAAACATCTTCGTCTCATCGTTTGTGATTCCACAATATCTTTTTTCATTAATCGATTAAGATTATTGTGAGGTGATTGATAATACTAGCTTGTTCTTCGGTAATATAAGTCTAGTTTATCAATTGGTTCCTGTTCACCTTGATTTATCAAAACACGGAACAAAACTCGTAAGTATATCCGTGGGAGACAGATTTATCTATTTCAATAGACTTTTCTTTGTGATACAGATTTGTTTATTAAGTCTTCGACTTTGGGTCGTAGCAAGTCTTAGTTGTGGGTGATATCATCTAAGGGAATCAAGTGCGTAGAATCCGATGTGGTTCAAGAGGCGTAAGGAACGCGATTGTACCTTGATCAGTGTGAGATTGGTTAGAGGCATTTCAGTCTGAAGTTAACTGGTAGTGGGCTAGTGGCTGTAGCGTCTTAATACAGTTTGGTGTTCAAATCTGGACTAGGTCCCGGGGTTTTTCTGCATTTGCGGTTTCCTCGTTAACAAAATTTCTTGTGACTGTGTTATTTCTTTTCCGCATTATATTTGTTTGTATAATTGAAATATCACTAGTAGTGTGTAAGTTCAATCAATTAGATAACCCAACCTTTGGTTGTTGATATAAATTGATTGACACTTGGATATTGGTTTTTGATACCGCCCAAGTTATTTCTTATATTCAATCAGGCTCGCAAATTCCTATTTTGATTGTGGATTGAATTGAGAAATTGAGATATAACTCTTTGATATACTTTTCTTAAGATTGAGTTTGACTGTCTAGTTGATTCTATTGAAAGTATAATGGAGTTAGTCCATACATATTGCTAAGCGAAATATTGGGTGTGGTTGTTAGACCCCCGCTTTTTCAATTGCTATCAGAGCAGACAAACACGTTAAAGACCTCATAAGTCTGTGTTTGTAGTGATCTGACTCTATGGACAGAAGTGTTATCTTTATAAACGTTCCGCCAGTCTTCGATGGCTCGAATTACTTATGGTGGAAAATTGTTATGCGTGCCTTTCTTCAAGCGCATGATTTTCCATCATGGGTTTATGTTGTTAATGGCTATAATCCTCCAATGGTTACAGTAGACAGTTTCTCTATTGCAAAGGATATTGGTAGATATGAACCTGACGAGATCCTTGCTGCAAAGCAAAATTCTGACGGTTTAAATGCTATCTTACACGCCATTTCCCCAAATCTTCAGTACCATGGGACTACTTGCACTCGGTCTAAAGATGCGTGGGATATCTTAGAAACTAGGCTTCAAAAGGGAATACCTCTGAAAGGGAAGCTATGCTTCAAAACCTAAATTATGATTGGGAAAACCTTCGTATGGCTGATGAAGATTCATTTGATGAGTTTAATCACAAAGTGTCTGAAATTGTTAATGCATCTTTTGCATTAGGCAAGACTATTCATAAAAAGGACATTGTGATGAAAATTCTCAGATAATTGTCAGCCAAATACGACGAGAAACATGCCATCGTTGAAGGAAATAACCTTGATACTCTGTCTAGAAATTGCCTGGTAGGAAAGCTAAAGACTTTTGCTCTTGAACTTAGTGAAAGATAAAAACTTCGAATGAGTTGCAATTTCGTTGCTACTTCTGATGTAAGTACTCCATGTCCAAAATTGATTGATTTAAAGGATGAGAATTGCTTTAACTCTACTCTTTCACTGTGCGTACAACATTTAAAGAAAACTCTTAGGAGCAGAAAAAAAAGTCTCGTAAAAAATCTTCCTCAATCAATTAAATGGATAAGAAAGTTCATAAAAACTATAATAATGGAACTTTTTCCATGTGCTACAAGTGTGATCATCACATTTCTGGTGTCCCTGATAAGGAAGCGAGTGAGATAACCAAAGCATGGATGTCAACTCTTGACTACTGTTCGGAGGAAGAAGTCTGTGAAAGCTATCTCACTTATTTTGCTGATAATCACTATTGTTTTTCTGACAACTCTGATTATTCCATGATAAAGAATCAAACTTCTCCAGAAGAAAAATTCGATCTCTTGACCAAACATCTCTACTTGGTTAAGAGAAAATTTCAACTGGAAAAGGAAGTCTGGATTAAAGGGATTGAAAATCTGGAATGTCAACTGAAAATATTAAGACAAGAAAATGCGACTTCTCGCAATTGTGATATTAAAAAGAAAGATCGATACTCTTCGATAAGTTCTAGCAAACCAAATCAGCATATTACTCATGTGAGTTTGTCGTGCTCTAATCTCTCTCATGGTGAGAAAGACATGGTTAACTTCACAGCTTATCGTGAGTATACCTTGAATAAAAATCAGGATTACTCAGAAACGGATTGCACAAAGTTTCTTAAAAAAACTTCTTCTAAATCACGATTTCAGAAGAAGAAAAGGAAATCTCATAAGAAATCTATGTCACTTTCTAAATATATTTTTAGAACCATACATAGTATGCAAAAATCGATCAACAGTTTGTTCAGAAAAATAAAGGGAAGAAAAATATCATCTTCGGATTCTCACTCCATAAAGAGGAATCTGAAACAAGGTTTAACAAAATCATTCTCCTATCTTGTGAAACCTCCCGATCCTTCTTTAGGTGGGAGAAATTACTCTTTGTAAGTTTTTAGATTGTTCTTGTTTATTTTCCCTTAGAAAAGAGCAATAATCTCCAAGAGGGATGTGAAAATATTTCTGCTGACTTGTGTATAGCCAAAAACCGTTTCTGAACACTTGGATGTTTTTCCTATCTCTTTTAAGTTTATGTTGGGTTTTTTTTGTCAAATGTCTTTTTGGGAATTTATCTCATCTTTTCTTCCTTTTTAAAGAGATTTATTTCCCTTAAGCAAGCATTTTATTTACCATCTCTATCATGTCCTCTTCTAGTCTTTCTAGTAAAGAGGGTGATGTATGGACTGTTCTCTTTCCCTCTAATAAAGTTCGTTTTGGTTCTTCTGATAATGAGATGTGTCAAGATAAACATGATTCATCCTAAGTCTTGAAGACAAGATGGATAATCTTGAATCCATGATTGATCTAATTGAAGATGAGCTTGATGACTATAGGGAATATGATAAGAGTCTTCAAAGTAAGTGAAATGATTTTTGGTTCTTGCTTATATTTATTTTGTCTAGGAAACTTCTTATGAGAATTTATTCGTGTGTTTTAAGAAGGATAACTAGGGTTTGGAATAGCCATTATTGTGAGTACACATAGCTATTTCCAACGATTTTCATCTTGCAATGTTTTTAGATTTATTTATTTAAATTCTAAAGTTTATTTGGAAGATTATTTTGCAATATTAATCTTTCTGGTTTTATATTGCAACTTGTTATGGGATATGTGTGTTTGCGTACGTGAACTATGATTGTCCCATACGTGGTCAAAAGTTAAGTCTTTCATATGTAATTATGCAAATATTGATAAAAGATTGAATGAACTTTTGAAAAACAAAAGTTAAGATTATTATGTCATTATTGTTAGAGCACTGCTCGATCGAACTCGCAAGCGTTGCTATCTCAAGCTTGTTTGTCAAGTTTAATTGCAAAAACTATAAGTCTTGATTTCTAGTCTACTTATAGCTAAGTCTCGGATTAGGATAGTAAGTGTAGTTGAGCTTTAGACTCCATGGCGTTTATCGAATGAAGACGAAGAACTACTCAAGGGAACTTGTGGAACTTCATCAACAAAAGGTATGTGGAGACTTGAACTTATTTATCACTCAAAAGTCTATTTATTTTATCTCCTATTTGAGACAAAAGTCGTATTGCTACATAGACTTCAATTATACACATTTGCTATTTCGAGATGGGTTTAACTCACTTATCTATTTGTCGAAATATGTGTTGGTAAGCTTTCGCTTTAACTAAGTTCATCTTTACTCTTTACGAAAGTCATATTGATTATTTCAGTAACTTGTAAAAAAGCGGGGTTCTAACAACCACACCCAATATTTCGCTTAGCAATCTGTATGGACAAACTCCAATATACTTTCTAGAGAATCAAATAGACAGTCAGCCTCAATCTAGATTAAAAGTATATCAAAGATTTTATATCTCAATCTCTCGATTCGATCTTTACTCAAGCAAATAGAAATCTGCGAGTCTTTATCAAAGAGAGATAACTTAGATGGTACCAAAGACCAATATCCAAGTGTCAATCAATTTAAATCAACAACCAAAAAGGTCGGATATTCTAATTGATTGAACAACGCACAACCTGTGACATTTCAATTATATAAACAAATATAATGCGGAATAGAAATAACACAGACACCAGAATTTTGTAAATGAGGAAACCACAAATGCAGAAAACCCCGGGACCTAGTCCAGATTGAACACACACTGTATAAAGCCGCTACATACACTAGCCTACTCCAAGTTAACTTTGGTCTGGACTGTAGTTGAACCCCAATCAACCTCACACTGATCCAAGGTACAATTATGCTCCTACGCCTCTGATCCCAGCAGGATACTGCGCACTTGATTCCCTTAGCTGATCTCACCCACAACTAAAAGTTCCTACAACCCAAAGTCGAAGACTTTAATAAACAAATCTATATCACACAGAAAAGTCTATGATAATAGATAAATCCGTCACCCACGAATATACCTACGAGTTTTGTTCCGTCTTTTGATAAATCAAGGTGAACAGGAACCAATCAATAATACCAGACTTATATTCCCGAAGAACAACTTAGTATTATCAACCACCTCACAATAATCTTAATCGACGCAGCGAAAAAAGATATTGTGGAATCACGAACGATGAGATGAAGTTTGTTTGTGATTACTTTTTTATCTTTCCTATTGGAGATATAAAATCTCAATCCAATTATTTCAATTGTACTCGTACGATAGAATATGCAAGATCGGATCACACAACTACAAGAAAAGTAGTATCGGTCTGGCTTCACAATCCCAATGAAGTCTTTAAGTCGTTAACCTGGTTTAGAAGAAGAAACCAAAGGTTAAAGGATAATCGACTCTAGCTTAGCACAACTAGTATCACACGGAATGTGTGGGGATTAGGTTTCCCAGTTGCTAGAGTTGTCCCTTATATACACTTTCAAATCAGGGTTTGCAATCAATGTTAGCTTAGTAACAAAGCATTCAATATTCATCGTTAGATGAAAACCTGATTAGATTCAAGCTAATATTTCTCAACCGTTAGATCGAAACTTAGCTTGTCACACACAAATGAAATGTCCAATTTTGGGTTTATGAACCGTACCCAAACATTAACATTTGTTGGTTCAACAAGTCAACCAAATGGTTAGCTATATGATTACTCTCATATCAACCTTATCCTTCTTCACCATTACTAGTTCAAATGACTCAAATGAACTAGTTAGAGAGTTGTTCAATTGCAAGGAAATCTTATGTAACTACACAAGACACAGTTGAAGCAAAATCGGTTTGATTCACTCGACTCGGTTCATGAACTTTATAGCCACGGTTTACAAAAGCATTCCCTAGTTTAATTAAACATTAGTTCAAGAACAACCGACTTTAGATATAACCTGCTCAAGTTCACGGACTGGGTTCGCGGACTTAAGCTCATAAAAGGAGTACACGAACTTCAGCAGAAAATCTCGGGCCGAGAAGTTCCGCAAGTTCGCGGACTTGGCTCACTGATAGACACATTTTTGTGTCTAATTTGTCCTCAATGTCTGTATTGTTGGAACTCTATTTTTGTAATAATACTGTGTTTTTATGTATTTTTAGGAAATAAACATTTTTGGAAAATTCGGCTCGAAAAGTTGATTTTGGCACCAGGAGGACAAGTGCTATTCGGACTCTCGCTTTTGGATAAGGGGTGACCTAATTACTAAGGGGCACCCCCAGGTCACCCCCAAGGCAGCTGTTATTCGTACCCCTACTCTGAATAGGGGGCTACCAATTTCTTCCCCATTTGAAACGATTTTGGCGGGAATATTGCATGCAGACGCTGCAGATTTTGGAGTTGAATTCTCGGGCTGTTTTAACGAGATTCAATCGCTGTAAATGATTGCGCTGGACTTGTATTGATCAAACAAAGTTAGTTTGGGCAGTTTAACTAATCAAAATGGGATGGATAATCTGTTGGAGGAAGACAGCGTCAACAACAGGAGCGTGAACATATTTCGAAGATATGGTGATTAATCAGCAGAAGATATCATAAGATTTGCTTCTATCCTATCTTAACAAAGTTTGGAAAGTTATTAAAAACCAAATATCTGCTATTAACGAGAAATCAGAGTCCACATGGAAATAAATAACGGACGAGGCCGTGAAGAATAATAGAAGATCTTCGGGATTACACCAAGAGATTTTTGGGCCTGTCGAGTATAAAAAGTCATGTGGGAGTTCAGAGAAGTTTTATCAAGAGTTTGGGGAAGGTTTGGGACGCAGAGGAGCGAAGAAGAAGGATTAGCAACAATTCTCGCCTGTTGCTGCTGCTGCCATTAGAGGACCTTGAAGATCAAGAAGAACAGACTGCACAGAGCAGTCTTATTTTCCGCAGCATCAACAGCAGCAGCGGAGTATCGTTACTTTACTGCAGTTCTCTGGTATCGTTCTTCTCTGGACGCTTATAGAGGGTCGTAGTTTCACTGTTTTATATTTTTCACTCTTTTAATCATATTTTTTGCATCAAGTATGTATTTTGAAAACACGATTATTATGAGTAGCTAAACCCCAATACTGGGATGATGGAGGAAGCTGTTTTTCATCCATGTGGTTATTTAAATAATTCTTAATTCACTTTTTGCACCGATTTTAATTGATTTATGATTTCAATTAATTACTTGTGATTTTGTTTGATGGAACATGCTTAGTCCTAGGGATTCTTGATGTGCCATGCTTATAATATACAAGTAATATTTTCTGGAATCTAATTTGGCAAAGATAGAGTTAATATTTGTTTTATTTTGAGCTATAATCGCCTAGGATTATTTTCTGAGCCACTTGAATATGAAACACATTGGAATCCTGAGTCCTGGTTCCTCTTGATCTTGTGACATATTTTCTGTATATATCTTTATTTTTAAATCTTTACAAGTCCGAGCAACGAACTCTTATTTACCGCATTAAAACTACTAAAACAAAATGGCGCCGCCGACGCGGACTTGTTTATAGATTTATTTTTATTTATTTATTTTAGGTTTATATTTTTTTATTATTATTTGTTCCTTTTTACTTTGTCTTTTTTTTTCTTTGATTTACAGGTTCGAAGTGGAGCACTAAGGACTTGGAGAGGAAAAAGCTTAAAGCGAAAAGCGAAAAGAGAAGAAAAAAGGACAATTTAGGATTTAATTTTTAATTTTTAATTTTTTTTAGAGTGTGTGAGGAAAACTGTAATTTTTTGTTTATTTATTTTGGACTTTGGACTTTAAACAATTGGACTTTATTCTTTTTTTAACCCTACGGAAGGGTATTATTAAAAAAAAAAAAAAAAATATATATATATATATATATATATATATATATATAAACTGTGTGCAGGGAAGGATGACGATTACTATATCGTCTCGGCCCCTCGGGTTCGTACATGACATAGGAGTCGTGGCACGAGTCGACTTCAACGGTTCATCCCCCGTCTGGTACGGGAGGTAAGTCCATCGAAACACTCGCGAATCTCCTGTAAGCGAGTTACTGTATTCCTTAAGGTGATTCATTGATTGAGAACGAATTTGGAATGTTTTTAAATTCCTAGTAAAGGGCAAGGCCTGACCAATACAAGATAAGGGTTCGGATTTCATCACCGCTCCCTTCTTGCCCGCCTTAGGAAAACAAAACCTAACGCGAACCCAAGCTTTAAAATTTGGAATAGAACGAGACCGATAGGGTAACGAGCTTAATAGGAAACTCGTTCGAAAAATATTGGTTCCTCTTTAAGCACACTTCAAAGTTCATGATGGTTTCTGTGAGTTGAATGCGTGACTGCGCCGCCTTCTAATGCGGTGAGGCCTTGGGTATCAAAGCTCTACTAAGCTTCCCTCGCCTCGATTCAACTTACATTAGCTCAGATTGATTCCAGAGGGGTGTGCTCAAATTGTAACGAATTCCTTTTCGAAGGAATAGAATTTGGTCTAGAAAACAATCTAAGTGGAGCCATCATGCTTTTTGTTTGCTAGAAATCTTTAGGTTTGCTTTGGTGGAGTCGAGTCGGCCTTGTTTGTGGTTGTGTAGAATTCCCTTGCATTTAAGAATGTCGAGCTGGTATGATAGAAGCCAATACAATGAATATCGACCTGAATTTTAATATAGACATCATCCTTTCTATGACCATGTTGGGAATAGTGGTTGGGAACGCCATCATTTGGAAGGATATGGGTCATACCCTGGTGAGCCAAATTACTATCCACACATGCATCAGTCTTAAGAGCAAGAAGATTATAGTACTAGTTCTTCGTCTCTAGAGGATACAATCAAACTATTGAAAAGTAGTCCTTTTTATGATCCCTCTGTTCCTATTCCTCCTTTAGAAGAGTCCCTCAGGGAGTTAGCTGAGTCGACGGTAAGTTAGCTGAGATGAATAGTGTAATTCTAGACGAAAGAACTACAATAATGAGTGAACTTTGTATAGAGGAATCCCTCAAGCTGATGGCTGAGACGAACGAAAGACTTGCTCGAAATAATCTTACATTCCAAAATAGTGTTTCCAATTTTACCCTTGATGTAAATAGTGAATATTTTCCTAATTTATAGGACGAGGTTAGAATAAAAGACACTACTTATTTAGATAAGGTTCAATCAAATTCGTACTATGATGATGAGGATAGCAGTAATGAAGAATCTGAAATATGTAGGCATAGTGATCAGGAGTCTAGTAATCCAATTGAGCTGTATAGTGATTATATTATTTCTAGTTCAAATCCAAATAATTTTTATGATTATTCACCTATTCAAAAGGACGAGGATTTGATTAGGGATACCACCGTTTTAGACGATGTAGATTTTCCTTTTGATTACGAAGCCGATAGTGGTTTAGAGGAACGGGTTCATTTCGAAAATACTGTTTTAGAGTCTAGCGACTTAGAAACAATAGTCTTGGAAGAAGAAGATAGACCCGTAAAGATGAGTAAATATGCACTACCTGATAATAACTTAGAAGAATCTCTTGAATATTTTAAGGACTCTGAATATACGAAAATTCAAGAAATAATTAGAGGTCTATCTAGAGACACTGAAAACTCTAAGTTTGGGGGTGATTATCACTTCCCTAGTGCCTTACCTTTAACTCTCAGAAAGTCCCCACACTTAGGACTTGATATATGTGCCTCGACCATTTTACAAGATTACCTTCATACTCGTTTTCTCGAGCCTAATGATGTTCATGAAGGAGTTCAGTTATTAGAAACCCATCCTCTGGTTGTTGTGGTTTGCCCAGGCTATGATACCCAGATTGACTTTGTTTTCCCACCAAATAGTTTTCTTCCAACTGTGGGAACGTTTCAAATGAGTCGAATATTAAGTTCTGAGTCTAAGCCTAAGTACTTTAGGTTAATAAAATCGACACATTTTCCTAAGAATGACCACTACTCTCACTGTGGTCAACTATGTAAGTCATATCTGATTGACTTAGAGGATCCTCAATTATTTAGGTTATTACTTTGTGATTCTAAGTTCGTATTTGAGTTTTTACAGACTCTAAGACCTAGTGATTCGGATCCCATCTATGAAGAAACGCAGCCAATGAAAATATTCTATTTAGACCCTTTCATAGAACCTGAACCTGAACCACAATTAGCGATAGTTTTCAGTAAACTAGGTAAGGGCATGCTATTCTTGACCACTTTTTTGGTTCATTGCAGTTTCCTTTGGTCAGCTCTATTTAGTTTTGAAGACCCACAGTTATTTCGACTGTTATTTAATGGTTCGAGTTGACTAATCCTTTCCTAAGTCTGGCTGAAGACTTTAAACTTAGCACTTCTTGGGAGGTATCCCATGCTCATGCAACACGGTAATATCTTTCCTTAACTCTTTCGCTTCAAATGGTAACAGTTTATCCTTGTTCATGCTTTTAGTTTCATCTTTAGAAGATTGAGGACAATGTTAGATTTAAGTTTGGGGGTATGGGAGAAACTTTTTAGTTGCAATAAATAAACTCCAGAGCTTAGAAATTTATGCCTATTTAGGATTGCACTAACCAATCTAAGTGGATGGGAACATCTTGGTTATAGGAGTTGAGGAACCAATCTGATTAGATGGAAACATCGAAAGAGTCTATTCATAAAAGCACAGAGCCCAGGTGTTAGTAATAACATGATAGTTTCACCATATCTCGTTGAGTCCTTTTCATTTTTATTTTTTTTTAAACTATGTTTCTCTAAGTGATTAGGTGGGGCACACGATTCAAGTTGTTACCACTGCTAGGGTGAATTAGAGTGACTGAGTTACTAAAAAAAAAAGACCGGACCAGTTAGACCAATCGGAATAAGTATTAACACTTGGATAGCAATATGCGTGTGTTCTCCATGTTTCCGTCGCCTAAGCAAGCGTGGAATGCAGGACCCGTGGGAACTATCGTGTAATATGCTGACAAGAAGCATGCGCTTGGATCCAAAAGATCTATTCATGTCGTTAAAAAAAAACAAATAAATAAATAAATTGTTATTGTTCTGTGTAGTCAACTGTTGGTTCCCTTGTATTTGCCAGTTTGTTGATCTAGATTTAAGTTATTGATCACTGGTTCCCTTGTATATGCCAGTTGTGTTGATATTAGTCAGACCGGTATCTCAGTCCATTAGGATAGGTTCATTCTGGCAGTGGCCTTCAGACAGATATGTGAAACATCGATCATTTGGTTAACATCAAAACCATCTAAATTTTCCTATTTCCATCTCCTTTTTCTATCCATATGATTAGTTTGACTCCGAATATGATGTCCATAGTGCAACTATCTTAGTAGAGCTCTGTCACTTTATATGAATTTTAGTATGCTTGAGTGCAAACTCGTGTACAGCAATTGGAATTTCGCATCAGGGTACTTCCTCCTATAGTCAATAAGTATGCCAACCAAGGAGATTATTTAGTGCCTTCCAAGGTTCTGCATAGATAAGCTAGGGTCTGGAGTAATGGTTTTGTGGGCACACCTCTGGTAAACCCTCCCGAGATTAACTCGGTTTTATTTATTTTTTTTGTTTTGCTCGAGGACTAGCAAATAATAAGTTTGGGGGTATTTGATAGACACATTTTTGTGTCTAATTTGTCCTCAATGTCCGTATTGTTGGAAATCTATTTTTGTACTAATATTGTGTTTTTATGTATTTTTAGGAAATAAACATTTTTGGAAAATTCGGCTCGAAAAGTTGATTTTGGCACCCGGAGGACAAGTGTTATTCGAACTCTCGCTTTTGGATAAGGGGTAACCTAATTACTAAGGGGCACCCCCAGGTCACCCCCAAGGCAGCTGCTATTCGCACCCCTACTCTGGATAGGGGGGATACCAGTTTCTTCCCCATTTGAAACGATTTTGGCGGGAATATTGCATGCAGACGCTGCAGATTTTGGAGTTGAATTCTCGTGCTGTTTTAACGAGATTCAATCGCTGTAAATGATTGGGCTGGACTTGTATTGATCAAACAAAGTTAGTTTGGGCAGTTTAACTAATCAAAATGGGCTGGATAATCTGTTGGAGGAAGACAGCGTCAACAGCAGGAGCGTGAACATATTTCGAAGATATGGTGATTAATCAGCAGAAGATATCATAAGACTTGTTTCTATCCTATCTTAAGAAAGTTTGGAAAGTTATTAAAAACCAAATATCTGCTATTAACGAGAAATCAGAGTCCACAGGGAAAGAAATAACGGACGAGGCCGTGAAGAATAATAGAAGATATTCGGGATTAAACCAAGAGATTTTTGGGCCTGTCGAGTATAAAAAGTCCTGTGGGAGTTCAGAGAAGTTTTATCAAGAGTTTGGGGAAGGTTTGGGACGCAGAGGAACGAAGAAGAAGGATTAGCAGCAATTCCCGCCTGCTGCTGCTGCCATTAGAGGACCTTGAAGATCACGAAGAACAGATTGCACAGAGCAATCTTATTTTCCGCAGCATCAACAGCAGCAGCGGAGTATCGTTACTTTACTGCAGTTCCCTGGTATCGTTCTTCTCTGGACGCTTATAGAGGGTCGTAGTTTCACTGTTTTATATTTTTCACTCTTTTAATCATATTTTGAGCATCAAGTATGTATTTTGAGAACACGATTATTATGAGTAGATAAACCCCAATACTGGGATGACGGAGGAAGCTGTTTTTCAGCCATGTGGTTATTTAAATAATTCTTAATTCACTTTTTTCACCGATTTTAATTGATTTATGATTTCAATTAATTACTTGTGATTTTGTTTGATGGAACATGCTTAGTCCTAGGGATTCTTGATGTGTCATGCTTATAATATACAAGTAATATTTCCTGGAATCTAATTTGGCAAAGATAGAGTTAATATTTGTTTTATTTTGAGCTATAATCGCCTAGGATTATTTTCTGAGCCACTTGAATATGAAACACATTGGAATCATGAGTCCTGGTTCCTCTTGATCTTGTGACATATTTTCGTTATATATCTTTATTTTTAAATCTTTACAATTCCGAGCAACGAACTCTTATTTACCGCATTAAAACTACTAAAACACTCACGCCACTTCCAACTTCTCTTGATCAACAAAGTTTAGCAAACTTTGGTTCAAGGAATAGGACTTATGCAATTCAACAACAATGCTTATATCCACCAATGGTTTTGTAATCTAAACTCTCATTTCAATCATTGAAACATTCTCAGAGAACGTTATATAGCCGTTATTCACATACCATTTTTTGTCAGAGCAATTTTCAAAGTGATTGAAACATAACATGACTTTCGTCACTTGGTAAAGATGAATTCAGCTAAAACGAAAGCTTACCAACACACATTTCGAGAAATAGATAGGTGAGTGTTTATGGGTGAAAACTATTCCTGCCGAATTTGGTAATTTGGGGTGTGTTGATGAGGAATGAATCTAAACCCTAAACAAATGCACTGCACGGGAGTGCTTTGTGATTTGATAAATCAATCTGTACAATTCTGGCTTAAACCAAGAAATGACTGTTCCATACTTGCTTCGGTCACAAAGTGAAGGAGATGGGGTTGATCTTAGGGAGGGAAGCGAAGAAGGTGTTGAGATTGTGAAGGTGTTGGCTATGTATGACTTGTATCAGAAAGCTGAACTGGCTTGCAGAATGTAATCTATCAGTTCCGATGTTTGAATACGGTTTTATCAACACTTAATTCTGTTGTCTTGTCCTTTTTTGAAAATAGGGAGGAGAACCTATTTATACAAGTCATTGAGCCTAACCCATGTCTCTCATGGGAAGTGGAGAAAGTGGAGTGATGGAGTAGTGGAGTTGAGTGTGTTAGTGTTACACGATCAGTCTTTCCCACTTCTCCCATCATCACTAACCGTCCATGACTTTCTGACACGTTCTTGTGATGGCGCGTTGTGCGCTGCACGCTGTAAACCGCCATACCCCAGTATGTATCCCCCAGTTTGTGACATGATTGATGTCTCGAGTATGTGGATCGTGGGACCCACAGACAGTAGCATGTAATGCTAGATTAAATAACTAAGTTATTTAGGAAGTCGATATTTATGAAATATCGTATGAATCCTATGCATGTAATGCATCGAATGTATTTAGCATGAGTGAAGCATCGCTGTTTTAAGGCTTAATGGAGTAAGTCACGATTAAGTGTCTTAAAATAGATGCATGTCTAGCCATCTTCAAGTGATCGTTTGGGGCTGTATAGGTAAGTCCTGACTTGGCCGATCACTTGGTGTGGTAAAGTAACGGATGGTAATCACCACGACACCTCATTGACCAGTTAACTTCTGACCAGGGTTGTATAACCAAGCAGGTGAAGTTGAACGGACGAGATGATCTTTGAGACACTCATCTGCGACCGTTAGTGGAATTAGGGTTTATGAAGAGGTGCGCAAGCATCACTCTTCAGCTTGGTCAAATCCAAGCTTGGGACACGATTTTGGCAAGGCCGATTGGCATGCCGGTGTACATGTCCATACCTCATTGTCTCGTGAAAGTGTAATATAGTTCGCTCAATTTGACCCGCAAAGAGGAGCGGCTAGGATTGATTTGTGATAGAGATTTTGTGCCGCAAAGGCCGTTAATCATGCCAACTTTGGGTGCGCGTTTCGAGGCAACCATGCATGATATGCCTTGGCCGATCAGGTGTGGAGATAGATGGGCCCACAGTGATCATGTTGATGCACATCGGACCTGCCTAGTCTATTCCTGGACCCTTCATTTGTGCAGGAGAAAATGGACGCTCGTGATATTCAAACCCTAATTAGGGTTTCACCGGCCGTGCGTCATGCCTTGTTTGGGCGCACGAACTGGAACGATCAACTATAGTTGGTCCTGACTGATCGGCTATGTGTGTAGGCAGACCCATGGTGTATGTGTTGACATGATATGGGCCCTTTGAATCTACATCTGCACCCTCCATCTATGCCTGCGAAGATGGATGGTTGAGACTGCTTTGCGACACATGTAATGTGCCGCAGACCCTAAATTAGGGTTTCACGTCCGCACTGCTTTGGTTGGACGATTTGGCAAGCCATGATACCCTTTTGGGGAGGCCGACCATGCGGGGCCCGCATTGGGTCGGTGGTGAATACTCCAATACCTGCCTGGGGGTTATGGATCTGATCTAAGCCATCCAATCATGCTGGTGAAGTTGGATGGTCGTGATCGTTTCTGAGACTGATACGGACAGTCCAGATGCTCGATCGGGCTAGTATAACACTCCGAGAGTTGTATCCTGTACGGGTATTTCGTACATGCCTCCTTATTTAATGCTTGGAGATTCGTGTTGCTCTGCTGAGAGCGATCACTCAGTCATCATGTCGCACCAATAATGAGAATGAAGTAGTACAGGAAATACAAGGCTGGTCATGCATTAATTGGTAATGCTATAAGTTTTATAGTGAAGAAGTATCTCCACTTTATCAGTGGCTTTATCCTTTGCAGGATGTTAGCGCATAGTTTTGGCTTTTACAATTTTAGCCTTAAATGAAAATCCACCATCAACATTAAGTCCCCTGCCTAGCACGTAATGGTTACACTATTGTGGGGTAGGCATGAGATGGTGAAAATTTTGTATGCTGAAACAATTAAGCTAAAGTAAAGTAAATACGTATTTACCGCATAAATCGTCAGGTAATGTCCTGGAAGTCTTGATTAGGGTCATGAAGGAGGCAGGACTTGGTCAGACGAGTCGCTTTTGGTTTCCTCCATGTACATCTGGACAGAGCTTGGCCCACTTCTTGAAATGCGTGTACTCTCCTCCGTTGCACGACATATTTTCCCAGATATATCCGATAAGCCTCGTTGATCATTATCCCGAATCAGTAGCCTTTATAGGTGGCCAGTAAAGACTTCTTTTCTCCTGGGATTCTGTTGACTTGCGAGATATAAATTCCAAGGATTCTTCTCATCCATAGTCGTATATCCAGGCGTTTCTCCGCACTTATCTGATCTTATGATTGATTTATGATGATATACACATTTTTATCTGCTCATAACTTATTCTTCTTTGCAGCTTATCATGGAAGCGGTGGGCGATGACCATTCTGTAACTTCTCTAGAAAAAAGTTTTGAAGTCGACAAGCCCGGAGCTGATGCGCACGAAGAAGTAATGGCTAAAATCGATCTCCCACTTCGCGAAGTCGGTCGTGCTATACAGGGGATGTCCATTCTGCACCTGCGTATTGGCAAGGGACGTATCTATGCCCTTTCAGCTGCAATCGACATGGAGGAGCAATGGAGGCGTGATGAAGCGTTGCAAGAACCAGTGAGCGCAAGGGCGGATAGGTTTGCAGCACGGTTAAAGAGGCGGAGGGTTGAACACAAACGACCTCTTGGTGAAGATAAATGTGATTATCCAATCCACGACGGTGTGATAATCCTTGATTCTGACACACATGAACCTGAGCGTCTGAAAGCAGTCAACAAAATCCCTAACGTTGTTTTTGCCTTTGAGGGAGACATGTAAGTTGTTCCTGCTAACGATGTTGGGGTGGAGAGTGCTGCTGTAGAAACATCTGAAGCGGAAGCTGAGGCAGATCCGAAGAAAGAAGCAGTAACGGCTCACGATGGTGATGGCGTTGAAACATGACCTAGTAGTGGTGCTGACGCGGTCGACCTTGTTGACAGCTAGGCTTTTTCTTTTCTTTCTCTTTTAAATACATTCCCGTAATTCATAAACATCTTCCTTGTACTCAGTGGCGGATGAGTCCAGGATCTTTTGTTTGCTTGCTTGAATAAAGGTTTTTATGTTATAATCCTTTGTTAAGATTACATTTGAACCTTTTCAGGCGCAATGGTGTGCCTTCATATGTATGTGATTCTTTATGATAAAAGAAATAATGTTATAATGGAATACCACGGACCTGCATGTGCTCCTGACGTGAGATCTCCCTGGTCTTGCTGGGTGAATGGCTCAAAGCATCTTCCTTTTCCGCACATATTCTATTTCCTTGACTTCTTACGAAATGTTTGCTTAGGGTTTCCTTATCTATTTTTCTCTAATGGGTTTAGGCTGATTCAGGACTTTGTGTCTTCCTTTAGGGGTAAAGAAGTTATTGGATGGAAATAATACTTCAATTAATTTGAAATTGAAAATTGAAACCCTAATTATGAATGCAAGTATTGCAATCATTTTCTGAAGGAATTACAAATATGACATGAGAAGGTAATTGTAAAAAGACACGCTGGAGAAAACAACACAACGTTTTAAAGTGTGGAGGACGCTGGAAAGTGGTAGCACAATGTCTTAAGTACGATAGGGTTTGAGCCATCGCGAGTGAATCGTTACGCCTTCCAGTTTGTCAGCGTTGATGAGCTTGCAGTAGCCTCCTAGGATAACGTCTGCTACCAGGTATGGTTCATCTTCTCTTTCAGTGGGTGAGTCAGGTGGATTGGTTACTTTCACCGTCATGCTCCCAACCTTGAATGTAGTCATCTTCGTCACCAGATCTCCAATTCCAAATGGGTTTGGGCGTGCAGATTCCTGGATCTTGGCTTTATCATCTTTGACCGAGACAACCTCTAAGATTTTGATAAAACGTTTGAAGGGGCCGGCCTCCCATTCACATCTCTTATCCGGGGTTGGTTTGTTAGTTGGGACCAGTCCCCAGTGCTTGTCAGAGTGAGGAGTGATTGGTTGCAAAAAGGGTTGTGTGATGAGACTTACTTGGGATCAGAACCTTTTAATGTACGCCGACGGGCTCTCTCCAGGAAGTTGTATCACGTTGGAAAGTTGTAGGTGGTGCGGCAACAGACAGTCCCCAGGTCCAGACGGCTTGTTGGATATCTTTTAGGGTACCGAATCCGGTAGAGGAAAAACTTCCAGTGTTGCCTTGTTGTCGTGTATCCAAGAGCGTCCTACGATAATGTTGTAATTAGGATGCTCCTTGACTATGTAGAACTTTGCTTGCGTTAGGGCGTCACTCAATTTAACTTCAAGATCGATGTATCCATATGCGTCTCCAAGTTCTCCTTCTGGAGTCTTAATCATAGTTGGGTTGCCAGTAGCCTCCTGCTTTGAAATATTTGCTGCTTTCAAGGTCTAGAGAGTGATGATGTTGAATTCAGAGGGTGTATCGATCAATGTGCTATCGAACTCGACATCCCTCAAACGAGCAACGGTTAAGAGTCCCCAGTTTCCCTTGCTTGTATCTTCCAGTAGGGACTGAGGTTTCGAGACCGCTTCCTTTTCCAGATACAAGCGCCTGCCTGAGACAACGCGGTTGAGGGCTGCAAATATTTCCTGACACTGTGCTTTGGAGAAGTACAAGATCTCGCACAAATGTTCCATCATAGATTGTACAGTCTTGCGAACAGAATTCCCGGAAATCATGCAGTTCCTGGGAGGGAGAGGATCTCTATGAACACTTCGTTTCCAAGCTGGAGTTCTCCTGCCTCTATCTTTTCTTTGAATATTTGCTTCAGTCTGTTGCAGTCTTTAGTCGGATGATGGACAAACTTATGGTAGCGGCAGTACTTGGGATCCGCCATATCTTTCTCGGTTGGCGGGCGTCTGATAGGAGGCAGCTTGATAGCGTCGTCTTGAATCCATGCATCCAAGAGTTCTATCACTTCACTCATGGGGAATAGGAAGCCTGCATCTTCGGTGTCTTATGCAGGAGTCTTGCCTACTCCCTTTTGAGAGGAGGTCGTCTGTGCCGGAGCCGCACGCTTGGATTGTCGTTCCGTTGCTGAAGTTTTTCTTTTTTCCTCCTTCGCCTACCACGCTCACAGAAGGACCAGTATTGTATTGTTTGTTGGTGAGGCGCCTGCTTCCTCGACTCTCACGTAGGTATTCGTTTTGAACAACCCTGGTTCCCTCTAGTAACGCTGGGGCAGTTGTTTCTGAACGCTTGGCAGCTTCATGGAGTTCGGAGAACGTCTGAAAGCCCATATTCTCCAGTAGGGCGCGGTAAATGGGTATCATCCCGTTGATGCACAACTCCACCAACTGTCGTTCAGTGATGTTCGGATCATGACAATCTAGTGCTTGGGTTCTGAACCTTTTAACAAAATCGTTCGAATGTTCGTTGTTCCGCTGAGAGATTCTCCCCAGGTCTGAAAAGGTGATCTGCTCGGACACGAAGAAGTACTTTTATAGAAAGCACTGACCATCCCGTCCCAATTGGATATGATGTTAGGCGCGATGTTGTTGTACCAAGTGTACGCCCTTCCCGTAAGTGACTTCGAGAATTCTTTCAGGTGGAGAACACAATTGTATTCATGTTCTCCTAATGATTCCAAAAATCGAGAGATGTGTTCATGAGCGTTACCAGTACCATCATAGAGAGAGAACTGAGGAGAGGTGTATCCTCTTGGTAGAGGAATTCGTTGTACATATTGAGGGTACCGCGGATGATGTTGGTGCACCTCCATCATGCTTCCTTTGCCTCGGTTTTGTAGAAGTCGTTCAAGGTCTTCACGTGTGATGAAGTTGGATGACCGGTCCATATCCCTTGAGCGTTCAGGAAAAACACGATTTTCTTCATTCATATGGGTCTGAGTGGAAAAGCCTGTTCTGGGCGTATTGAAGGAATCCTTTGTTGGCTCCAGGGGTTGCCGTGAGTCTTGTGGCAATCGTTCAGTTAAGGTTTTGAGGAAAGTGAGTACCTCTTTCTGAGTTGCATCCATATTCGTTTTAGTCTTAGCAAGAGCTTCATGTCTCTCCATCAAGTCTGCGATGGTAATTGGAGATGGTCCTCCTCTTGCTCATCTGGTTCCCCGTCCTGATGAAGGAATGGAAGTTGTTGTTCTGATGATCGCCGGAGGTGTTAGACTTGAAGAGATGCCAGGGTTTGCGGCTGCTCTGGCTCAGGTGATATGAGGCATTACACTTACTGGAACATCTCCTCCTCCGCTGGTGTTGGTGGCAGAAGAGACAGTTCCACGAGATGTATTGACCACAGTAGCTCCACTGACAGGTACATCAATACCGAGAGAATTATCTACACTAGTTCCATCAGAATTGATTGCTGATCCTGACCTAAGTTCCACCATCTTTGAAATAGATTGATGATTGGATTGAATTTAAGATCTACCCCTTCGAAATTGATGAAATTGAATCAGATTTTGAAGAAATTGAATCAGATTTTGAAGAAATTGAATTTATAACCGAGAGATTAACCTCCCACTGTGGTCGCCAATTGTATATGGGTGAAAATTATTTCTGCCGAATTTGGTAATTTGGGGTGTGTAGATGAGGAATGAATCTAAACCCTAAACAAATGCACTGCACGGGAGTGCTTTGTGATTCGAGAAATCAATCTGTATAATTCTGGCCTAAACCAAGAAATGGTCGTTCCAGACTTGCTTCGGTCACAAAGTGAATGAGATGGGGTTGATCTTAGGAAGGGAAGCGAAGAAGGTGTTGAGATTGTGAAGGTGTTGGCTATGTATGACTTGTATCAGAAAGCTGAACTGGCTTGCAGAATGTAATATATCAGTTCCGATGTTTGAATACGGTTTTATCAACACTTGCTTCTGTTTTCTTGTCCTTTTTTGAAAATAGGGAGGAGAACCTATTTATACAAGTCATTGAGCCTAACCACGTCTCTCATGGGAAGTTGAGAAAGTAGAGTGATGGAGTAGTGGAGTTGAGTGTGTTAGTGTTACACGATCAGCCTTTCCCACTTCTTCCATCATCACTAACCGTCCATGACTTTCTGACACATTCTTGTGATGGCGCGTTGTGCGCTGCACGCTGTAAACCGCCAGACCAATACCCCAGTATGTATCCCCCAGTTTGTGACATGATTGATGTCTCGAGTATGTGGATCGTGGGACCCACAGAAAGTAGCATGTAATGCTAGATTAAATAACTAAGTTATTTAGGAAGTCGATATTTATGAAATATCGTGTGAATCCTATGCATGTAATGCATCGAATGTATTTAGCATGAGTGAAGCATCGCTGTTTTAAAGCTTAATGGAGTAAATCACGATTAAGCGTATTAAAATAGATGCATGTCTAGCCATCTTCAAGTGATCGTTTGGGGCTGTACAGGTAAGTCCTGACTTGGCCGATCACTTGGTGTGGTAGAGTGACTGATGGTAATCACCACGACACCTCATTGACCAGTTAATTTCTGACCAGGGTTGTATAACCAAGCAGGTGAAGTTGCACGGACGAGATAATCTTTGAGACACTCATCTGCGACCGTTAGTGGAATTAGGGTTTATGAAGAGGTGCGCAAGCATCACTCTTCAGCTTGGTCGAATCCAAGCTTGGGACACGATTTTGGCAAGGCCGATTGGGCATGCGTGTAGACGGCATGACGATGTACATGTCCATACCTCATTGTCTCGTGAAAGTGTAATCTAGATCGCTCAATTTTTCCGGCAAAGAGGAGCGGCTAGGATCGATTTGTGACAGATATTTTGTGCCGCAAAGGCCACGAATCATGCCAACTTTGGACGCGCGTTTCGAGGCAACGAGGCATGATATGACTTGGCCGATCGGGTGTGGAGATAGATGGGCCCACGGTGATCATGTTGATGCGCACCGGACCTGCCTAGTCTATTCCTGGACCCTTCGTTCGTGCAGGAGAAAATTGACGCTCGTGATGTTCAAACCCTAATTAGGGTTTCACCGGCCGTGCGTCATGCCTTGTTTGGGCGCACGAACTGGAACGATCAACTATAGTTGGTCCTCACCGATCGGTCATGTGTGTAGGCGGGCCCACGGTGATTGTGTTGACATGCTCTGGGCCCTTTGAATCTACATCTACACCCTCCATCTATGCCTGCGAAGATGGATGGTTGAGACTGCTTTGCGACACATGTAACGTGCCGCAAACCCTAAATTAGTCCGCGCTGCTTTGGTTGGACGATTTTGCAAGCCGTGCTACCCTTTTGGGGAGGTCGACCATGCGGGGCCCGCATTGGGTCGGTGGTGAATACTCCAATACCTTCCTGGGGGTTATGGATCCGATCTAAGCCATCCAATCATGTTGGTAAAGTTGGATGGTCGTGATCATTTCTGAGACTGATACGGACAGTCCAGATGCTCGATCGGGCTAGTATAACACTCCGAGAGTTGTAGCCTGTCGGGTATTTCGTACATGCCTCCTTATTTAATGCTTGGATATTCGTGTTGCTCTGCTGAGAGCGATCACTCAGTCGTGATGCCGCACCAATAATGAGAATGGAGTAGTACAGGAAATACAAGGCTGGTCATGCATTAATTGGTAATGCTATAAGTTTTATAGTGAAGAAGTATTCTCCACTTTATCAGTGGCTTTATCCTTTGCAGGATGTTAGCGCATAGTTTTGGCTTTTACAATTTTATCCTTAAACGAAAATCCACTATCAACAGCGAGATAAACTCAGCTCGAAATAACAAATGTGTATAATGAAAGTCTATATATCAAAACGACTTTTGTCTCAAGAGTAGGGGATATAGTAAATAGACTTTTGAGTGACAGATAAGTTCAAGTCTCCACATACCTTTTAGTCGATGAAGATCCACCAGTTCCTTGAGTAGTCCTTCGTCTTGTATGATGATTGCCATGGAGTCTTGAGCTCAACTACACTTTGTATCCTAATCCAAGACCTTAGCTCTAATAGGCTAGTAATCAAGACTTATGGTTTTGATCACTAATATTGACAAACATGCTTGAGATAGCAACGCATGCGAGTTCGACCGAGCAATGCTCTAACAATCTCCCCATTTGTCAATTTTAGTGGCAAAACTATTAATATATATGGAATACAAAAAATAAATAAATTAACTTTTGTAGCTCCTATTCCACATGCCTAATCTTCAACATTACTCGAAATCTTCGTCACCTCCAAGTACGCCAATGATCCCATAGGTTATAAGTTTAGCATCATCGTTGTTGAAAATCCGTAGCTATAACAACAAGAAAACAATAGTTCTCAATCATTGTTATACAGTGTCATAGTATCATTATACATCGTCAAAGTTCAATTGTATCACAACTTCAACAACAATACTATGGTGATATGTATCACTCCTCCTTAGTCAATACTCCATCTCACATGGAAACCACTCCCCCTTACATAATGATCAGAAAACCATATGTATTTGTAGTGTGGACTACATATTAATTCTCCCCCTTTTTGTCAATAAAATTGGCAAAGGTACAAGAACGGGATCCTAATGAAATATTCGAAAGAGACATTTCATGACCAAAAGAAAGAAAAATATCAACTTGTTCTTTAGATGCAATCATAAAGCTGAAGCTAAATGCATTCATCAAGGAGTTTATAAAGATACAAGATAACCCCTATAATATTCCACAGCCGCACTCCCCACAAAGATTTGGCAATTAAACGCAAGTTCAAAAAGAACTCTCCCCCATAATATGTCATTCCCAAGTGAACAACAAGAGCGACCTTAATTTCGAAAGAGAAAAGAAGGATTTCTTTGGACATAACAAATCACATACAAGTATGAATTTGAATCCAAAATATTAAATTAACCACAAGAAGTTCATGATTAATTTAACCGAAAATGATCTACACAAGTAAACTTATGGATACTTAAGAGCGCTCAATTAGATTAATCACAAGTAAACTCATAATTAATCTAATCGAAATACACAACCAAATTAACCACAAAAGTAATCAACTTAATTGGTCATACTCACATAAAAGAGTCTATAGAGCAATGACTAAGTTAATCATGAACAATCAACCTAGTCATGAACGCTCAAACATAAGAAGACTTATGGAGTCATAACTAAATAACCAAACAAGATGATTAACTTAGTTGAAAATGCTCAACATAAAGTACCTCACGGAACAACAACATAGCTAATCAAAAATAATCAACTTGGTTGTTTAATGCTCAACATAAGACACTTTACAGAGCCTCACAGTAATACATAAAATATGGATCAAGGAAGATCAATTACTGCGGAATACACAAGGATTCATTCCATTTTCCATCACTATTTGCATAACGACATTTAATAGACATAATCCTTGCAAACAAAAGATTTTAACCTATCTTCCATCAATAATTGACAATATAGGCTTAACTTTTGTATTTGTCAAAAGTCTATTCATTCTTTTATCAATACATGAATATCGACATGCGAAAGACTTTACTTTTGACAAGATATGGGATAGTCAAGTTCACGGACGTAAACACACACATCCCATAACAAACTTGCAATATATAAAATCATAAATATTAATACTGCAAAAATCATCTTCCAAACAATTTAGAATTAAATCAATAAATCTAAAACCATGAAGATGAAAACGTTGGACATAGCAGTGTAATCACAATAATGGCTATTCCAACCTCTAGTTATTATTCTAAACAAAAACAGAAATATAGAAGATTTACTAGATGTTAAGGCCTTTGAAGAATTCTTTATCGTCCCCGAACTCCTTGTCGTCAACATCCATTGGAACATAAGGTTCATAAGATAGGAGTTTATATCAATAAACCTTCTTGGCTGATGTTGTCGAACCAGGGCCTTCTGAATGTCATGAGTCTTATACACAAAAGCCTTTATTTGTTGAATCTCCTTTCGCATCTCCTTCAACTCTTCAAGAATACCAGAAAACTTCTGAGAGTTTGAAGGAATGTCACTTGGCTACCTCACATTCCTTCGTTTTCTTTTTAAGGTAGGAGATAACGGAGATTTTTCTTTTTCCTTCATGATTGATGGCTTAACAATCACATTAACATCTTTTCCATCAGAATACATCATGGTTGGAGTATCCATAACGTATGGGTTTGTGAGAGGAAATCACAAATTGAACTCAACAAGTAGTCTTGCGATAAAAAGAAGTCACAACGAGGAAAACATGAATGTAGGGTTTCGAAACCTTTAAACAGGTTCGCACACGTCCAACTCACAACCCTATAAAGAGTGGAATTGTCAATAATAACCCTCCTTTGATAGACAGGAAGAACAAAAGCTCAGAAAAGAAGAAAGAAAACTTTTCCTAAATCCTGAGAGGTACAAAATCATTGTCTCTTTTGATCAGGCACATGAGACAAGATTTCCAAATCAACACAATCAAGTTGCGTTGCGGTGAACAACAATTTGTCCATCATTTTCCTCTTGAGAGGAATCCTTAGACTTCTGTCTATCAAAACGACTTGACCATACTTTCTTCTCTAATGGTCTTGGTTTATCCTTGGAAACTAACATCTTAGACGAAGATAAGATCCTACATACCTCAGCGGTCTTTTGAGCAAGTTTAACCTTCCTTGCTAAATGATTTGCTCTTCGTTGAAGTTTGTTGACGTGCCTCAATTAGTGTTTGTACTTGTAACACCTTGAAAGTTCATGACCCTTTAGAGAACAATACGAACACGTCAAACTAGGATATAAATCAGGCTTCTGAGATATGCATGCAGCTAGACACATGGTGGAACCTGAAACATTACAAACAGAGTTTCCAAGAAATGGGTCAATTTTTTCTTCCATATTAGTTGGATTATCTTCTGAAAGAATATTGAGATTGATGTATGTAATGCTACAGTTATCAAAATCAATATTTTCACCAAGAAGTGCAACACTTGATTTCTCGTCTTCATTAGAATCATAGATGTCAGACATTTCATCAAGAGTTGCAGCAAGACCTTTGTTCCCAGTGTATTTTCTACGATTTGGACACTCGTTTGCAAAATGACCAAATCCTTTACACTTAAAGCACTGAGTCATATCCTCATCATCAGTCTCATATGTTTCCCTGTTTTTAGGAGGAATACGATTATGAGGTTTAACTGATGCTTTAGGTTTATCTCTGGAGAACCGTTTACTTCTCTTCAACAGAAGATCTCTAAATTGTCTTGTGATCACCGAGACTGACTTGTTAAGATCTTCATCAGATGGATCTATCTCAGAGTGATCATCTTCGGAGATATACACTTTTTTACTCTTATCAAGTAATTTAGTGTCCTTTTGTGCTTTGAACGCAACATCCTTAGTTTTGGATGAATGTTCGTGATCAAAGATCTTAAGCTTCCCAACCAGCGTATTTCTGGAAAGTGTAGATGGGGAAAAACGATTTGCTGGTTTTTAAGGAATTGAGGAGACGACCGTACGGAGGAGGATCCTCGAACCGAGCGAAATATTAAACCTCACACAGATGCACCGCTGCAAAGGGGGTGCTTTAGATTCGAGAGATCAATCTGTAGTACTCCGGCCTAAATCAAGACAATGACCGTTCCAGAGTAAATTCGGTCACAAGAGAGGATGGGTTGATCTGTAGGAGGGAAGCTGAGAAATGTGTGGAATCAATGGTAATCAAAGATTGTGGGTGTGTAAATTCTGAATACGATAAGCTCTGAATGATTGAAATTTCTCAATTGAGAGTAGTTGCTCAATTGATGAGTTGATGATCTCGTGTTGTCGATGATACATGAGATTGACGATACTGATGATGATTCAATCATGATTCAGAGACTTATTTATATTGCTGGAATTGTAGACACCATGATTCCATGAAGTGTGACAGTTGATGGAATCAAGGAGTGGAGAAATGGAGATCGTGTTTGAAACCAGTTGCTCAACGTGTGGAGACTTGGTCGATTTTCCACCCACTACCTCGTGAATTCCTTCAACTGATTGCACGACTTGCTCACATTCCATCGTGTGTTTGAACACACGTGTCGTAGACCGCCAGATCAAAACCCTAAGTGATATCCCCCCAAGTGACACGATTGACGTCTCGTGGTTTGTTAGTCAATTGATGACTTCGTGGTTTGATGGGACGATGAGTCCATGTAGTCGTTGAGTTAAACATGATGTTCTGAAAATCATGAATTGAACATGTCATGAGACAGAGGTATAGTTCTTACGATGAGCAAGTATTGCTCATTCGATGGATCGTTGAATATTGATTGTTGAACCAATATTGAGCAAATATTCCTCATTTGAGCAAGTGTCGCTCATTTGATGAATTGTTGAATATTTGATCGTCTGAGCATGTGTTGCTCGTCTGATGGATTATTGGCAGCGTACCAAAAATATTAATTAAAATACTGGTCATTGAACCGAGCATAATTAATCAAATTAATGACCATGAGGTCGTCGTAAAATTATTAAGGTTGGAATCTGGAATGATGATCCTTGGATTCAGAAACCCTAATTTGATCAATTGATGATCAATTCATGGTTCGTCGGAATTTCAACCATGGGACGAAGGAGGGAGCGACTATGTGGTACCGTGGATCAACCATGTAGTGTCCATATGCTCACGTGAGCAAATACGAAGAACTCCTGAAGAGTTTACGATTTGTTGGTGGAAGAATGATTAAATGCCGGTTTAATCATTTATTCAAAATGCTCGTCTGAGCCTTAGGTGAGAGAACCTAATTAATTATGACGAGGCGAGGGACCGACCATGGAGTCATGAAACCGGCCCTAGGTTGTCCCGTGACTACCTGACGATCACTTCATGAAAATCCAAAGTGTTTGGGAGAGTTTTGGACCTAATACGGGCAATTGTGCAAATTAGGTCAAAACTGTGAAAATTGATGGGACCGGCTTCCGTGAGCCAAAGAGCCAATCTTGGTCGGTCAATATAGCATGCTCGTGTCCCCAAGGCGTCCGTGTCTCAGTCCTGAGAATTTTGATATTTTCTGGCGTGTAATTGAGCATCCATTCGAGAAAATATGCCAAAATTAGGGTTTCGACGAAACTGAGGAAAACACCATGAGATGATGAAAAATAATTATAAAATAAGGAATGAGGAGGCGTGGGACTGTCGTTGTCAAGGCATGGTCGGCCGGTCGTGACCACGGCCCGTGGTGCCTTTTCCTTAATTTTATAATATTTTGATGATTTTATGAAAAATTCATGAATTTTGAGAAATTTGATGAATTTTGGGAGTTTTCATGAATTGAAGGAGTTTTCATGAGTTCAAGGAAGCAAAAGATATTAAAATAATAAAACAAGGGCGTGTGGGACCATGGAAGGCATGACCGGCCGGCTAGGGCCCGGTCCCACAAGTTTCCCTAATTTTATAATGATTTTTGAGAAATTTGAAATTTAGGGAGTTTCCATGAACTGAAGGAGTTTTCATGAGTTCAAGGAAGCAAAAAAATATTAAAATAATAAAACAAGGGCGTGCGGTACCGTGGAAGGCATGACCGGCTGGCTTGGGCCCGGTCCCACAAGTTTTCATAAGTTTTTAAATTTTTTAGGTATTTTTGATGATTTGAGGGAATTTTTCCTAATTTGAGATAAATACCATGAAATCAAGGAATTTGATAAATTCAAGGAAAACTAATAATAAAATAATGAAAGAAAGGGGCGTGTGGGACCGCCTAGGGCTTGGCCGGCCGGCCAAGGCCCGGTCCCACAAGTTTTCATAATTTATTTTATTATTATTTGATGATTTGTGCAAAAATACCATGAAATCAAGGAGTTTTTCATGAAATCAAGGAGTTTTTCATGAAATCAAGGAGTTTTTCATCAAGGAACTGTGGGTGTGGGTCCGGTTGGCCAATGGTCACGCCCCACACTCCTCTCCTTAATTTTATATATTTTTTATGGATTTATGGAAGTACCATGAAATCGAGGAGTTTCCTCAAGACGAAGGAGATTTGATAAAATGAGATAATCTTCATCAAATCATGGAAAATAATAAAAATGCATTAAAATATAAAACTGGCGTGGGATTGACCACGACACGGTCGGTCGTGTGTCCGTGCTCCCAGCACCCTGGTCAATATTTTTAATTATTTATTATTTTCTTTTCTATTTTGCATAGGCTCATCGTTTCGTTGTATTTTTGAAATACTCGTTCGTGCGGTGACTGTTAGTGTATCATCGTTGAATACACCTTCACCATTTGAATCGGGGCTTACTTAGAGGTAGCTCAGACACCCGGTTGTTGATTATTTATTACTAATTATGGAATTCAGTGGAGAATAATTCACAAAACTGAGTAATAAGATGTTTATTATTAATTCATAGGATCAGCTGAGGATTCGACTACGAATTCAGAATAACAAAGTGAGCATTACTATTCCATGGGATCGTAGATTCGACCATAGAATCAGAGTAATTGAGGTTTATCTATTACCATTTATGAGACCAGTTGTGGATTCGATCATGAAATCGGAGTAATGAGATAATATAGTTATTGTTATTCTATGAGATCAAGCTGTGGATTCGATCATAGAATCAGAACAATTGTTATTGTCATTCCATGGGACCAGTCGTGGATTCGACCATGGAATAGGAGCGATTGTAATTAGGAATAATTAACTTTGTGGCTCTATACTAGCAGAGCAAGCTGTCTAGGAGCATTAATCATCCCGATATGAGCTTGTCGGTAAGTCATATCCTTTATATAGTCAGGATAAACTTGTTGTTTGTTCCTGAAGACGTTATCGCTCTATCCTAGGAGAGCAAGCTGTCTAGGAGCCGTCCATCACGTGATGCTATATAGAAATAATCACTGAAAGTATTCAGTATTCCTGAGATATGTCGTTGTCCGGTCGTGAGACTACATATCTACATGTACTCTGAGAGAAAGTACTCTCTGTTGAGAATTCGATGAGAGACTCGTGTCTCGATACTCACGTCCGATTGTTGAATCAAAGTTTCATATAATTATGAGTTTACGAATTTAGCCTTTGTCGAAAATCCACCATCTACATTAAGTCCCCTGCTTACTGAGGAAATCTTTGTTCCTCAGTCAGCATTAAATGGTGATTTTCCGGCCATAAATAATAATACCAGTAATTGAACTTAGCCGTAAGTTGAGATGTTACCGGATTTAGAGAGCATGAGCAAACCACGACTTGATGAAGGCTTCAATGTCATGATTGGAGCATCGTTTGATGAGCATAAATTGGTGTTGAACCGCTGGTTTGGATGACGAGTCCGTGGTCGGTTAGGATTGGCGGGTCGGGCCCAATAAGGAAATCCTTAGAAAATTAGGTTTTGGAAATAAAATTGATATAAAAGGGATTAATCTTTTATTTTTCCACGACCAGTGCTTCCATCACCCCTCCACCACCTTCACGTCAACAGGAGCAGGAAAAGTTCTCCGCCGATCAGCGCCGCCGCCGCCGGTGCCGCCGGCCAAATCCCGGTCGTCCAGGTGCGCGTTTTTTTTTTTTTGCTGATGTTTATGATCCTCATGAGTTTTTCATGCTTTGATCATGGTGAAGTTATATACATGTGTGTATATTAGTGTGAGTTTTATGAAAAACCCTCGTTTTTGAAAACGTATGTTCGTTCAATCGTTAGTTTTGAAAACTAACTATAATCCCTGATTTAGGAGAGATTTTTTTTTAATATGAACCTAGGTCCAGTGATAAAACTTAGTGTATGAGTTTTAATGTATACCAAGGTTTCATCATAAAAGAAGTGAATTTTCATGAAATTGGAAAAATCCTTCGTTTTAAAGACAAATAATGATGACACGAAGGAAAATATGTATGATGAACTTGTATCCAGTGATAAAAAATTTCTTATGAGCTTTCATGTAAATACAAAACTTTATCATATGTATGAGACGTGAGCTTTCACAATATTTTTTGAAATAAACCTTCGTTTTAAAGACAAATAACGACGATACGAAGGAAAAATAATTTTTTTTTTATATGTATATGCAGCCATGACATATATTGTGCAAAATATGATGATAAATTTTATTTTCATGAGTTTGTTTTCATTAAATAAAATCCTTGAGAGTTTATGTATGCAAGTTGCATTAATTGCTGCTTTTTCGAAAAACCAGAAACGTGGGTTTTGAGGAACCTTCGAAGATAGACAATATATTTATGATGAAATATTTTATTGTTGTAAACTTCATACGTAAGTTGTGTGAATGTTCAAATTATGAAAATTGTGTCCGTGATTTTATGAAAAATTAGTTTTGAAATTAATAAGTTTCGTTCGTTTTTGCAGTTTTCGAAGAGACGAACGATTTTGAGGTGTTAACTCTAGTATTACTATCACCATTGTTAGTGGAAGTATAAAAGGTAAGAGTTAAGAGTTACCATTTTTTGCTGATGTTGGTTTGTTTACATGGTAGTAATCTTTTATCTTCCGGTTCCAGAAAATGTCGACTAACAATAACAGCAATTACAATTACTGGTATTCCTCTTCTTCCTATGGCTCTTCTGATGAGGATTCCAACGCTCCTGTAGCGAAATCGAAGGCTAGGGTTACCCAGAAAGGGGCGAAGCCTAATGTTCCTTTGGCTAAGCGAAGAGTCTCTTTTGCTAAACTCGAAAAGAAAAGAGCTGAAGACAAAAAAGAGGATGCCCGTCAGCGTGAAAAAGATCGCACCCGGCGTAAAAGACAGAGGGTTGAGGAGAAGCGTCAATTCTTGGATGGGATGCCTTCTGATTCTGATGTTGGTGCTTCCGAAGGAGAGATCACATGGGCAACGTCCGAGCGTTACATTAAGCCTGATCGATATGAAAGAGAGCATCGGAGGACGATGAAGAAAATTGAAGCTGAAGCTGCAGCAGAAGATAATTCGGATTCAGATGATGATGATGTTATCTTGCGTCCACCGGACTTCACCAATGATCCTGACAGTGACTCTGAAGAAGATGATTCCGAGAAGGACAGTGATGATGAAGCTGACAATTCGGATAAGTCCGACGAGTAGTTTTACTTTCATCTTCTTGTAGATGGTATAGCATTCCCTTTTTAGTCTTCATAGTGGACATATTTCTTTTGACTGTTTAAACGACTTTACTTCAGTTAGACTTTTCTTCTGAATGACGAACATTTTGTTAATGTCGATTTCTTCTAATACATGACATGGACCAATGTCCATATATCCAAATTCATCATGACTCGTCGATTTTCATGAGAAGTAACATAACGCGGTTGAGAATTCATGACGTGTACAAGGACGCGTGGCCTATCCTTTGACCCGTAATGTTCAGTCCCCAGTGTGTTATTTTTCTCCGCGTCTTTGGTATCGATCCTTGAAGCCTAGGGTTTCATTGAAACTCGTAATTGAGTTGGTTGTATGACTACCGCCTCATATATATATCTTCAAGACTCCAAATCTATGATCCACGCAAATATTTCTTCCATTCCTGAGTCAGTTTCATCGTGCAGAGAAGTTTTAATCCTACCCTCTTGCCGTCATATCGAGCAATAGTATTTCTTCTCAAGATGATCTTCAGTCGAAGCGTGAAATAGCATCGTCTATCTCAGTAATTTGTGCACTTCTTCTTCTTCTCCTTTCTTGTCTCCGTTCAATCGAGATTGTTGATCACAAGAAAATGATTTGTCGTGGGGCTGTAAGAAGAATGCTACTCCTCATAATGCAAGGCCTAAGCGGACTGTTAGAGCTCCTGCCCGGTATGGATCGGCTCGTGCTGAAGATGGATCGTCTGTAAGTAATCCTATGACTCTTGAGATTATACTGAGTCCCGGGATTAACACTCCTTCGTTTCTTCGTAGGCAGATGTTCGTGTCGTCGTCGATGCTAGACGAAGAAGGAGTGGAAAGTCTGTGACCGTGGTTGAGGTTGAGGAAAGCAGTAACCAGGCATGTGAAGATTCTGTAGGATCCGTGGAGACCGGAGACGGCGTTCATGCTCGTGAATACCCAACCGCTGTACTTTTATTCGAAGCCCCATTTATTAATACCTTCCCAGACAATGAAATGGTCGGCGGATTCGTGGTTCCCAAATTTCATGTATCTCGGTACACCAAGATCTGGAAGAAGTATGGTCACATTGCCACCACAGATGTGTGGAAAGGTTTTCTTCCAACCCTTTTACCCACGGTGGCGGGGTTATTGTCGATCATCGAAGAAATGAATCAGATGCACTTGCGAGACGTCAAAAACCATGAGCTGCACCAATGGGATGAAATGATATCGAATTGTGAGATATTGCGATTCAATGTAAGCTGGCTTTGTCGTCGTCTTGAGATAATCAAGGTTCATAAGGCAGCAGAGGCTGCTGATGCAATTTCCATGAATGCAGCTTTACTCGATGAAGAGAGGATACTGTCTCTGAAGTCGGCAAGGGTTGAGAAAGCAATCAAAGACTTGAAGGCAAAGACCAAGATGTATTCATGTTGTTTTGAAGATGTTGGATTGATCTTCCCAATGATATCTAGCCCCAGCTGTAGAAAGGCCACGGACTATTCACAGAATTCAATGGGAGACAAGGAGTGTGGATAAGATTACCATGATTTTGGCATTGGTGACACCTCTGAACGTGTGTGGATGTATCATCTTCCATGGTTGGCCAATAATATTTCTCATGAATTTGAAGAAATAGTTTCTTCTTTCCTTCTCCATCATGTACTTCCTTCAGGATTGTAGGGATTTCATGTTCAGCTAAGCACCTTAGTAAATTTCCACCAAAGCTTTTGCGGTATAAGATCCCATCGAGATGGAAAAATCTCTTAGCTTTCTGAATGAGTTTGACTGCTTGCTTCTTTTCGAGTGGTAGTTCGTTGTCCCGGAGGTATTTGATGTAAGGCTCCCTCCAGTCCCCAGTGTGGTGTACCGTCAAAACCTCCAAGTGATGAGGAGGTGTTTGGCAATCAGGACAAAAAGCTCTCAATTGAGTCTCCATGGATGGCCAGTAGTACCCCATTCTTTGAAGCTTTCTGTAAAGTGTTACCACTAACGTTTTCCCACAGACTTCCTCATGTATGCGCTTGAGCTGTTCTTCCGCTTCGTCGCTCCCAAGACATCGTGATAGAGATCCATCAGGGTTTCGATAGTATAGCCCTCCATGAAGCAAGAAGTAGTTTTTCAATTCCTTGAGGCTGACTTGGCCTTCCGAGATAGAGCTGCTCAATTCATGAATGATGGGTGCTCGCCAATCGTTCGCTAGAATGTCTTCGATCTGAGTGATCCAAGTTGATGATACTGTACATCTTTGTACAGTGATCGTTTTCTGTTCTCCTTCGAATTGCAGCTTGGAGGCGAGATTTTCTAGGTAATCAGCATGCATGTTGTTAGTCCGTCTAGTATGGACGATCGTTGCGTCAGCAAAATAGGTCAACAGTCGCTGAGCTTCGGTTCTGAATGGAGCAAGTGTGATTTCTTTGAGAGAATACGTTTCATTCATCTGGTTGACCAATAATTTTGAATCTCCCCTTATCTCGAGGTGTGTCGCTCCTGCTTGCTTGGGGAAGGATAATCCTAATAGGAAGGCTTCATATTCCGCTGAGTTGTTGGTGCAGTGGAAATCCAACTTGAACGAATGTGAGAAAACTTCACCAGATGGAGACACTAGCACTATGCCCGCTCCTCCGGTGTTACTACTAGGGGTGGCAGATCCATCAAAGTATAGAAGCCACGTTTGTTCCTTGATGACCAAGATGTCTGGGAATTCGCCGGGAACTTCTTCATGTAGTGTTGTTGTGTCTTCCCCTGGAAAAGCGGCGAGCAAGTCTGCGACCGCTTGACCTTTGATGGCTTTAGGTAGCGTGCAAGCTATGTAAAACTCTAACATCTGGAGTAGCCACTTCGCAGGTCTTCCTATCAAGGCTGGCTTTGATAGCAAGAACTTTATGGGATCAGCTTTGGAGATGAGTATGACCTTGTTAGATAGTAAGTAATGTATGAACTTCTGGATTGCATGTACTAATGCCAGGCATCCTCTTTCGGCCTTTGGATATCGGAGTTGAGAATCTCTCATTGTGCGGCTGAAGTAGTAAATCAGTCGTTCAACGCCTTCGTAGTCTTCCTGAGTAAGGAGTGCGCCAACGGCGACGTTACTGGAGGCGTGTAAAGAATCAGGGGTCGTCCCTGCACTGGAGACCTCATGACGGCCGGTGACAATAATATCTGTTGTATTTTATGGAAATATTCTTGTTGAACAGATGTCCAGGTGAAGCTTGCTCCTTTCTTCAACAGAGGTGTGAACGAAGCAATGAGTTGAGCTAATCCAGGAATGAAGCGTCGAATATAATTTACCTTGCCCATAAAGCTCTATAATTTACCGTGAAGGAGGAATGGTGGCAATAGATTTTGCCTTTCTGGGTCGACTTTGATCCCTTCAGCCGTGACCAGGAATCCTAGGAATTTTCCGGAAGAAACTACGAATGCGCACTTCAAAGGATTCATTTTTAATTTGTATTCCCTGCATCTTTCAAACACCTGCCTTAAAACTTCGAGATGAGATGCCCGGGTCTTCGACTTTACCACCACATCATCAACATAGTCTTCCACTTGCTTGTGCATCATGTCGTGGAATATGGCAGTCATGGCTCGTTGATAGGTAGCACCCGCATTCTTTAATCCAAAAGGCATCACACTGTAGTGAAAATTCGCAATGGGAGTACGGAAAGCAGTCTTGTTGGCGTCATGTTCATACGTCTTGATCTGGTTGTACCCACTATAGCCGTCCATGAATGAGAACATACCGTGACCACTGGTTGCGTCGACGAGCATGTCAATGTTGGGTAGAGGAAAATCATCCTTTGGACAACATTTATTCAAGTTCCTGAAGTCGACACAACATCTGATTTGGCCATTTTTCTTCTTAACAGGTACCACATTTGCTAGCCACGTTGGATGAAGAATAGGTTTGATGAACCCTGTTGCCAACAGTTTCTGTATTTCGACATTGATTTGCTCCTCGACTTCGTGTCTAAATTGTCTGGGAGGTTGTTTGACAGCTTTGGAACCAGGGACGATGTGCAGGTGATGGGTGACGAGTTTGTCATCCAGACCCGGCATTTCTTCGTACGTCCAGGCGAAGACATCTTTATATTCTTTTATAATTTCACCAGCTCGGTCCGCTCCTCTGGTGATAGCGCTAAGCTGATCAGGATTGGCCTTGGATCGTCTTCAGCCCCAATGTTGATTGTTTCAAGATCGTCAGTGGTAGAGTCAGTACCGTCCTGTAGTTGTCGTTGGGAATCTTGGACTTCTTCAAGTGATTGTTCACTCTGACATGATTCTTCATGGTGGGGAGACTTTTCATCATTCTCCCCGATTAATTTCTAATCTTTCCGTCGGCGATAAATGACTCTCCCTTCTACGTATCGATCGGTCTTGAAGTTTGTCCCTAGAGTTGAGACTTGATCATTATGGCGTTTAGTCGGTGTAGTAGGTGACTTGATCACTTTAGCAGTTGAGGATGACAGATCGTTATCATCCTTCTCGATAGTCTTCCAGCTTGGAAGTGGAGTACTGTGAATCCTTCTTTGAGGTTCCGGGATGCCTTTTTGAGATTCAAGGAACTCAGTATCATAGATGGGAGCATAAGGAGATGATGAAGACGGAATGCGAACGATCTTGTTGTCGAGCAGGGCCTTCATGCATTGATGGTATGTTGAAGGAACCACCTTATTATCATGGAGCCACGGGCGTCCCAGTATTATATGGTAGTCAGGTTCTTGCTCGATCACATGAAACTTCGCTTTCGTTCGAATCGGCCCCACCCTCAAATCTATGTATGCATATCCATATGTATGGCTTTGACTTCCTTCAAATCTTGTCATTAAGATGGGATAGCGAACGATTTTACCTTGTGGGAACCTGGCCATCCTGAGAGTCTTCATGGTGATAATGTTAGTAGAAGCACCGGTGTCAACAAGAGCTCTTCTAAATTCGGTGCCTTTGATGAAACCAGTGACATACAATGCTCGATTATGTCCTTCATCCGTCATGCGATCTTCTTCTCCAAAAGAGATGTTGTCGATCGAATGCTAGGGCACTAGGGAGACTTCTTCAACTGATGGTGTTGGTGGCGTTATTTGCACGCTGGATGATATCTGGTTGAGTGCTGAAAATGTGTCTGTGCGCTGATCCCTGGAGAAGTGCAGGAGTTCACATAGATTTTCGATCAAATGTGTGACCTCTTGTTCCACCGGCTTCTCGTATGTGGTGAAGCTGTTGATTCGAGGATCAGATGACACTTCAGTCCTCAGTGTTGAGACTTCTGGAGCGGAGGTACCGCCTAACTCGGATGTTAATTTGACGAGAAAGTCGAGGATGTGGTTTATCGTCTCCTTCATCAGTTTCATGTTCCTGGTATGGACCTCTAGGATTTGAGCCAACTCTGCCAAAGTCGGGACCCCTCTGCCTTCCATGCCGCCAGGTGTAACATGAGGAATGTTGTCGTTTGAAATATTCTGATCTGAATTAGTTGAATTATTCCTAAGACCAACCATCTTGTGATATTGTTAGATTGCAACCGAGAGATTAATCTCCCACTATGGTCGCCAATCTGTAGATGGGGAAAAACGATTTGCTGGTTTTTAAGGAATTGAGGAGACGACCGTACGGAGGAGGCTCCTCGAACCGAGCGAAATGTTAAACCTCACACAGATGCACCGCTGCAAAGGGGGTGCTTTAGATTCGAGAGATCAATCCGTAGTACTCCGGCCTAAATCAAGACAATGATCGTTCCAGAGTAAATTCGGTCACAAGAGAGGATGGGTTGATCTGTAGGAGGGAAGCTGAGAAATGTGTGGAATCAATTGTAATCAAAGATTGTGGGTGTAAAATTATTAAGGTTGGAATCTGGAATGTTGATCCTTTGATTCAGAAACCCTAATTTGATCAATTGATGATAAATTCATGGTTCGTCAGAATTTCAACCATGGGACGAAGGAGGGAGCGACTATATGGGACCGTGGATCAACCATGTAGTGTCCATATGCTCACGTGAGCAAATACGAAGAACTCCTGAAGAGTTGACGATTTGTTGGTGGAAGAATGATTAAATGCTGGTTTAATCATTTATTCAAAATGCTCGTCTGAGCCTTAGGTGAGAGAACCTAATTAATTATGACGAGGCAAGGGACCGACCATGGAGTCATGAAACCGGCCCTGGGTTGTCCCGTGACCGCCTGACGATCACTTCATGAAAATCCAAAGTGTTTGGGAGAGTTTTGGACCTAATACGGGCAATTGTGCAAATTAGGTCAAAACTGTGAAAATTGATGGGACCGGCTTCCATGAGACAAAGAGCCAATCTTGGTCGGTCAAGATAGCGTGCTCGTGTCCCCAAGGCCTCCCCGTCTCATTCCTGAGAATTTTGATATTTTCTGGCGTGCAATTGAGCATCCATTCGAGAAAATATGCCAAAATTAGGGTTTCGACGAAACTGAGGAAAACACCATGAGATGATGAAAAATAATTATAAAATAAGGAATGAGAAGGTGTGGGACCTCCGTGGTCAAGGCATGGTCGGTCGGTCGTGACCACGGTCCCGTGGGCCTTTTCCTTAATTTTATAATATTTTGATGATTTTATGAAAAATTCATGAATTTTGAGAAATTTGATGAATTTTGGGAGTTTTCATGAATTGAAGGAGTTTTCATGAGTTCAAGGAAGCAAAAGATATTAAAATAATAAAACAAGGGCGTGTGGGACCGTGGAAGGCATGACCGGCCGGCTAGGGCCCGGTCCCACAAGTTTCCCTAATTTTATAATGATTTTATGAGAAATTCATAATTTTTGAGAAATTTAATGAATTTAGGGAGTTTCCATGAACTGAAGAAGTTTTCATGAGTTCAGGGAAGCAAAAAATATTAAAATAATAAAACAAGGGCGTGTGGGACCGTGGAAGGCATGACCGGCCGGCTTGGGCCCGGTCCCACAAGTTTTCATAATTTTTTAATATTTTTTTAGGTATTTTTGATGATTTGAGGGAATTTTTCCTAATTTGAGAGAAATACCATGAAATCAAGGAATTTGATAAATTCAAGGAAAACTAATAATAAAATAATGAAACAAAGGGGCGTGTGGGACCGACTAGGGCATGGCCGTCCGGCCAAGGCCCGGTCCCACAAGTTTTCATAATTTATTTTATTTTATTATTATTTGATGATTTGTGCAAAAATACCATGAAATCAAGGAGTTTTTCATGAAATTAGAGAAATAATAATAATAATAAAATAATAAGGAACCGTGGGTGTGGGGCCGGTTGGGACCAAGGCATGGTCGGTTGGCCAATGGTCACGCCCCACACTCCTCTCCTTAATTTTATATATTTTTTTATGGATTTATGGAAGTACCATGAAACCGAGGAGTTTCCTCAAGACGAAGGAGATTTGATAAAATGAGAGAATCTTCATCAAATCATGGAAAATAATAAAAATGCATTAAAATATAAAACTGGCGTGGGATTGACCACGACACGGTCGGTCGTTCGTGTGTCCGTGCTCCCAGCACCCTGGTCAATATTTTTAATTATTTATTATTTTCTTTTCTATTTTGCATAGATTCATCGTTTCGTTGTATTTTTGAAATACTCGTTCGTGCGGTGACTGTTAGTGTATCATCGTTGAATACACCTTCACCATTTGAATCGGGGCTTACTTAGAGTAGCTCAGACACCCGGTTGTTGATTATTTATTACTAATTATGGAATTCAGTGGAGAATAATTCACAAAACTGAGTAATAAGATGTTTATTATTAATTCATAGGATCAGCTGAGGATTCGACTACGAATTCAGAATAATAAAGTGAGCAATACTATTCCATGGGATCGTAGATTCGACCATAGAATCGGAGTAACTGAGGTTTATCTATTACCATTTATGAGACCAGTTGTGGATTCGATCATGAAATCGGAGTAATGAGATAATATAGTTATTGTTATTCTATGAGATCAAGTTGTGGATTCGATCATAGAATCCGAACAATTGTTATTGTCATTCCATGGGACCAGTCGTGGATTCGACCACGGAATATGAGCGATTGTAATTAGGAATAATTAACTTTGTGGCTCTATACTAGAAGAGAAAGCTGTCTAGGAGCATTAATCATCCCGATATGAGCTTGTCGGTAAGTCGTATCCTTTATATAGTCAGGATAAACTTGTTGTTTGTTCCTGAAGACGTTATCGCTCTATACTAGCGAGCAAGCTGTCTAGGAGCCGTCCATCACGTGATGCTATATAGAAATAATCACTGAAAGTATTCAGTATTCCTGAGATATGTCGTTGTCCGGTCGTGAGACTACATATCTACATGTACTCTGAGAGAAAGTACTCTCTGTTGAGAATTCGATGAGAGACTCGTGTCTCGATATTCACGTCCGATTTCTGAATCAGAGTTTCATATAATTATGAGTTTACGAATTTAGCCTTTGTCGAAAATCCACCATCTACATAAAGATTATCAAGGTTATTTCCCTCAACGATGGCATGCTTCTTAGAATCGTATCTAGATGGCAGCGATCTGAGAATTTTCATCACAATGTCCTTTTCAGGAATAGTCTTACCCAATGCAAAAGATGCATTAACAATTTCAGAGACTTTGTGATTAAGCTCATCAAATGTTTCTTCATCTGCCATACAAAGGTTTTTCCAATCGGAATTAAGGTTTTGAAGCCTAGCTTCCTTTTTACTGGAGTTACCTTCGAATACGGTTTCCAAGATATCCCAAGCTTCTTGCGACTTAGTGCAATTAGTCACATGGTGCTGAAGATTTGGGGTAATGGCATGTATGATCGCATTTAAACCGTCGTAGTTTTGCTTTGCAGCAAGTATCTCAGCAGGGCTGTGTTCACCAATAGGTTTGGGAACGTTTACATCTCCAACTGCCACAATGGGAGGATCATAGCCATTAACAACATATACCCATGATTGAAAATCACGCGCTTGAAGAAAAGCTCGCATAGCAATTTTCCACCATAAGTAATTCGAGCCATCGAAGAATGGTGGTACGTTAATTGAGATAACACCTCTGTCCATAGAGTCAGATCGCTACAAACACAGACTTGGAAGGTCTTGAACGGGTTTGCCTGCTCTGATACCAATTGAAAAAGCGGGGGTCTAACAACCACACCTAATATTTGTCTGAGTAATCTGTATGGACAAACTCCAATATACTTTCTATAGAATCAACTAGACAGTCAGACTCAATCTATATTAAAAGTATATCAAAGAGTTTATATCTCAATCTCTCGATTTGATCTTTACTCAAGCAAATAGAAATCTGGGAGTCTTTATCAAAGAGAGATAACTTGGATGGTACCAAAGACCAATATCCAAGTGTCAATCAATTTAAATCAACAACCAAAAAGGTCGGATATTCTAATTGATTGAACAACGCACAACTTGTGATATTTCAATTATATAAACAAATATAATGCGGAATAGAAATAACACAGACACCAGAATTTTGTTAATGAGGAAACCGCAATTGCAGAAAAACCCCGGGACCTAGTCCAGATTGAACACACAATGTATTAAGCCGCTACAGACGCTAGCCTACTCCAAATTAACTTCGGTCTGGACTGTAGTTGAACCCTAATCAATCTCACACTGATCCAAGGTACAGTTATGCTCCTACGCCTCTGATCCCAACAGGATACTACACACTTGATTCCCTTAAATGATCTCACCCACAACTAAGAGTTGCTACGACCCAAAGTCGAAAACTTTAATAAACAAATATGTATCACACAGAAAAGTCTACGATAATAGATCCATCTCCCATGAATATACCTACGAGTTTTGTTCCGTCTTTTGATAAATCAAGGTGAACATGAACCAATCGATAATACCAGACTTATATTTCCGAAGAACAACTTAGTATTATCAATCACCTCAAAATAATCTTAATCGACGCAGCGAAAAAAGATATTGTGGAATCACAAACAATGAAACGAAGTTTGTTTGTAATTACTTTTCTATCTTTCCTATCGGAGATATAAAATCTCAAGCCAATTATTTCAATTGTACTCGTATGATAGAATATGCAAGACCAGATCACACAACTACAATAAAAGTAGTATCGGTATGGCTTCACAATCCCAATGAAGTCTTTAAGTCGTTAATCTGGTTTAGAAGAAGAAACCAAAGGTTAAAGGAGAATCGACTCTAGCTTAGCACAACTAGTATCACACAGAATGTGTGGGGATTAGGTTTCCCAGTTGCTAGAGTTCTCTCTTATCTACACTTTCAAATCAGGGTTTGGAATCAATGTTAGCTTAGCAACAAAGCATTCAATATTCACCGTTAGATGAAAACCTGATTAGATTCAAGCTAATATTTCTCAACCGTTAGATCGAAAACTTAGCTTGTCACACACAAATGAAACGTCCAATTTTGGGTTTATGAACTGTACCCAAACATTAACATTTGTTGGTTCAACAAGTCAACTAAATGGTTATCCATATGATTACTCTCATATCAACCTTATCCTTCTTCACCATAACTAGTTCAAATGACTCAAATGAACTAGTTAGAGAGTTGTTCAATTGCAAGGAAATCTTATGTAACTACACAAGAAACAATTGAAGCAAAATCGGTTTGATTCACTCGAATCGGTTCTTGAACTTTATAGCCACGGTTTGCAAAAGCATTCCTTAGTTTAATTAAACATTAGTTCAAGAACAACCGACTTTAGATATAACCTGCTCAAGTTCGCGGACTGGGTTCGTGGACTTAAGCTCATGGAAGGAGTACACGAACTCCAGCATAAAATCTCGGGCCGAGAAGTTCTGCAAGTTCGCGGACTTGGCTCACGCCACTTCCAACTTCTCTTGATCAACAAAGTTTAGCAAACTTTGGTTCAAGGAATAGGACTTATGCATATATGTGTTTCCACAACAATGCTTATATCCACCAATGGTTATGTAATCTAAACTCTCATTTCAATCATTGAAACATTCTCAGAGAACGTTATATAGCCGTTATTCACAGACCATTTTTCGTCGGAGCAATTTTCAAAGTGATTGAAACATAACATGACTTTCTTCACTTGGTAAAGATGAATTCGGCTAAAGTGAAAGCTTACCAACACACATTTTGAGAAATAGATAGGCGAGATAAACTCGGCTCGAAATAGCAAATGTGTATAATTAAAGTCTATATATCAAAACGACTTTTGTCTCAAGAGTAGGAGATAGAGTAAATAGACTTTTGAGTGACAGATAAGTTCAAGTATCCACATACCTTTTAGTCGATGAAGATCCACCAGTTCCTTGAGTAGTCCTTCGTCTTGTATGATGATTGCCATGGAATCTTGAGATCAACTACACTTTCTATCCTAATCCAAGACCTTAGCTCTAATAGGATACTAATCAAGACTTATAGTTTTGATCACTAATATTTACAAACATGCTTGAGATAGCAACGCATGCGAGTTCGACCGAGCAATGCTCTAACAACTTGAAAATCGTTTTGATGCAATTAGTTTGTGGATAACAACTATTGTCATCCTCTAAGAAAGCTTCAATGATTTAAATGAGAGTTTAGAACAAGTAACCATGTTTGGATATAAACATAGTGTGTATTCACATTTTTGTAAAATCCAAAATCGGGAACCTAAGTATGCGTACCCATACGTACTGGTTGGTTGTTGGAAGTCCGGAACTAAGGTATGCATACCCGTAGAGTACTGGCGGAAGTTTGGGTTCCGTGAATTTCTGCTGGAGTTTGAAAGTGTGAATTGGTATGCGTACCCGTACGCGTACTAACGTAACCAAACTCGGTCCGGTTACTTAGGTATGCGTACCCGTTTGCATACTTAAGTAAGTTACTTTCTAAAATCGGTTTGTTCATAAACTAAAACATTTATATAATAAGGAATGCAATCTTTTGCAAACCGTGGCTATGAAGTTCATGAATTGATTCGAGTGAATCTAAGTCGATTTTGCTTCAATTGTGTCTTGTATGCTTCTATGATATATAAGCAATTGAACAACTCTCTAACTAGTTTCATTTGACTCATTTGCACTAGTTATAGTAAAGATGAATAAGGTTGATATGAAAGTGCTCATATGGATAATCATTGGTTAACTATTGTTGAACTGACTAAGTGTACACGTTTAGGTACGCTTACTCAAACCTAAATGAATGTACATTTCATTTGTGTATAACAAGCTAAGTTCGATCTAACGGTTGAAAAATATTAGCTTGAATCTAATTAGGTTTTCATCTAACGGTGAATATTGAATGTTTTGTTACCAAGGTAACTTAGATTGCAAACTCTGATTTGAAATCTATATAAAGGAGAACTCTAGCAACTAGGAAACGTAAACCCCACACCTCCTGTGTGATACTAGTTGCGATTAGAGTCGATTCTGAAAAAGCAGGGGTCTAACAACCACACCCAATATTTTGCTTAGCAATCTGTATGGACTAACTTCAATATACTTTTAATAGAATCAACTAGACAGTCAGACTCAATCTTAATTAAAAGTATATCAAGAAGTTATATCTCAATTTCTCGATTCAATACTTACTCAAGCAAATTGAAATCCGCGAGTCTAATTGAATACAAGAGAAATCACTTGAACGGTACCAAAGACCAATGTTCAAGTATCAATCAATTTCAATCAACAACCAAAGGTTGGATTTACCAATTGATCGATTCAACGCACAACTTGTGATATTTCAATTATATAACAAAATATAATGCGGAAAAGAATAACACAGACACCAGAAGTTTTGTTATCGAGGAAACCGCAAATGTAGAAAACCCCCGGGACCTAGTCCAGATTGAACACACAATGTATTAAGCCGCTACAGACACTAGCCTACTACAAACTAACTTTGGTCTGGACTGCAGTTGAACCCCAATCAATCTCACACTGTTCCAAGGTACAGTTGCGCTCCTTACGTCTCTGATCCCAGCAGGATACTGCGCACGATTCCCTTAGACCTCACCCACAACTAAGAGTTGGTACGACCCAAAGCCTAAGACTTTAATAAACAAATCTGTATCACACAGAAAATTCTAAAAAAATAGATAAATCTGTCTCCCACAGAAATACCTACGAGTTTTGTTCCGTCTTTTGATAAATCAAGGTGAACAAGAACCAATTGATAACCCATACTTATATTCCCAAAGAACAGCCTAGAATTATCAATCACCTCACAATAATCTAAATTGTATGATGGCGAAATTAGATATTGTGGAATCACAAATGATGAGACGAGATGTTTTTGACTACTTTTTATCTTGCCTACCGGAGAAATTTATCTCAAGCCAATCTTTTGATTGTACTCAAATACGATAGAAACAACAAGATCATGTCACGCAACTACAGAGAAAATAGTTGGGTCTGGCTTCACAATCCCAATGAAGTCTTCAAGTCGTTAACCTACAGGGTCTCGGTAGAAACCTAAGGTTAAAGGAGAATCGACTCTAGCTTATACAACTAGTATCACACGGGAGGCGTGGGATTAGGTTTCCCAGTTGCTAGATTTCTCCTTTATATAGTCTTCAAATCAGGGTTTGCAATCAATGCTACCTTGGTAACAAAGCATTCAATATTCATCGTTAGATGAAAACCTGATTAGATTCAAGCTAATATCTTTCAACCGTTAGATCGAATCTTAGCTTGTTATACACACATGAAATGTAACTTCATTTAGGTTTGAGTAATCGTACCTAAACATGTACAAGTCGTTGGTTCAACAGTAGTTAACAATAGGTTAGCTATATGAGCACTTTCATATCAACCTTATTCTTCTTTACCACAACTAGTTCAAATGACTCGAATGAACTAGTTAGAGAGTTGTTCAATTGCTTAGATCTTATAGAAGTATACAAGACACAATCGAAACAAAAACAGTTTTGACTCACTCGAATCGATTCATGAACATTATATCCACGGTTTGCAAAGATTGCATTCCTTAAAGTATAAATGTCTTAGTTCACGAATTAAACTGTTTTTAGAAATTAACCTACTTAAGTACGCATACTGGTACGCGAACTTAAGTACCCGGAATAAGTTTGTTTTCAGTTCACAAACTCCAGCAGAAATTCACGGGATGTGAACTTCCGAAAGTACGCATACTGGTACACGGACTTTAATTCCGGTTATCCTGAGCAGCAAAGTACGCATACTTTGGTTCAAGGATATTGGACTTACACACATATGAGTTGTCTCACAATGTTTATATCCAACCATGGTTATGTATGCTAAACCCTCATTTCAATCATTGAAACATTCTTAGAGAACGTTATATAGTTGTTGTTCACAAACTATTTTTCGTCAAAGCGATTTTCAAGTGATTGAAACTAATATGACTTTCATCACTAGTAAATATGAACTTGGCCAAAGGGAAAGCTTACCAACACATATTTCGAGAAATAGATAAGCGAGATAAACTCAGCTCGAAATAGTACATGTGTATAATCATAGTCTATATAACAATACGACTTTTGTCTCAAGATAGGAGATAAAGTAGACTTTTGAGTGATAGAAAAGTTCAAGCCTCCACATACCTTTTTGTCGATGAAGTTCCATCAGTTCCTTGAGTAGTTCTTCGTCTTTGCGTGATGAACACCGTGGAGTCTTAGAGCTCAACTACACTTTCTATCCTAGTCCGAGACTTAGCTATTAGTAGACTAGAAATCAAGACTTAGCTATTAGTAGACTAGAAATCAAGACTTACAGTTTTGGCAACTAAACTTGACAAACAAGCTTGAGATAGCAACGCTTGTGAGTTCGACCGAGCAGTGCTCTAACAACCTCCCCCTTTGTCAATTTTAGTGACAAAACTATCAATACATATGGAATACAAAATAAATAAACTTTGCAGCTTCTCTTCCACATGCATGATCTCCTTGGTTCTTCAACATTACTCGAAATCTTCGTCACTTCCAAGTACTCCAATGATTCCAAAGGTTGTAAGTTCAGCATCATCGTTGTTGAAAATCCGTAGCCATAAAAATGAGAAAACAAAAGCCCTCAATCATTATTATAAAGTATCATAGTATTATTACACAGCATCAGAGTTCAATTTTATCACAACTTCGACAACAATACTATGGTGATATGTATCACTCCCCCTTAGTCAATACTCCATCTCACACGGAAACCACTCCCCCTTACACAATGATCCGAAAGCCATATGCATGTGTAGTGTGAACTACACATTAATTCTCCCCCTTTTTGTCAATAAAATTGGCAAATGTACGAAAACTAGTGGGATCCTAATGAAATTTCGATAGAGACACTTCATGACCAAAAGAAAGTATATATCAACTTTTTAGATGCAATCATATAGCCGAAGCTAAATGCATTCATCAAGGAGTTTATAAAGATACAAGATAACTCCTATAATATTCCACAACCGCAATCCCCACAAAGATTTGGCAATTAAGCACAAGTTCAATTAATAACTCTCCCCCGTATATTGTCCTTACCGATAGAACAACAAGTGCGACCTTACTTTCACAAGAAAAGAAGGATTTCTTTGGACAAACAAATCACATAAAAATATGAATTCGTATCCAAAATACTCAATTAAATTAACCACAAGAGAACCCATGATTAATTTAATCGTAAATGCCCAACATAAGAGAACTTACGGAGCCGCACAATACATATATAAGAAATATGGATCTGGGAAGATCAATAACGTGGAATAGACAAGGATTCATTCTATTTTCCATCACTATTTTCACAATGACATACAATAGACATAATCCTTGTAAACAAAAGTTTTATCCTTTCTTCCATCAAATAATGACATAAAGGCTTTGACTTTTGTAAGTCAAAAGTTCATTCAATCTTTTATCAATACTTGCATATTGACATATGAAGGACTTAACTTTTGACCACATATGGGACAATCATAGTTCACAGACGCAAACACACATATCCTATAACAGATTGCAATATATAAAACCATAAAGATTAATAATGCAAAAATCATCTTCCAAACAAACTTTAGAATTTAAGCAAATAAATATGAAAACATTGAAGATGAAAACCGTTGGACATAGATATGTGTAATCACAATAATGACTATTCCAAACTCTAGTTATTCTTCCTAAAACACAAGAATAAAATTCTCATAAGAAGATTTCCTAGACATTATAGAAAAATCAAAAAGCTAAAAGAGACAGAGACAACAAGATTTACTTATCATCTTCATTATCAGAAACAATCCAAGAAGCTTGAATCCATTGATCTCGGGAAACTTAGTTGCAACCAACATCAATTGTTCTTGTACGCATTTTACCTTTGAATTGACCTTACACACACCCTTATGAATTTTTTGAAGAAGACTCAAGGTGGTAGGGTCACAGGAATCGTCAAGGGAATAACATCTTTGTCTTTTGCACACATTCTCCCTCATACGTTTGAAAGTACAGGGACGAACAGGTTTGGAAGCTCCAAGGGAATTGCCAAGTGGATCAAAACCACGTTCACGGAAAATTTGATTAATCAAGCAAGGAAAACCTAGCTTCTTGTTGGGTGAAGTCATCGAAACCATTTGAAAAATGATGAAACCACAAATATCGATACTCGGAACACCCAATTCAAGGAAATAAACCAACTCTGCAAACTCGCGACTCCACCGAGAATTCTCAATTAGGGAGGGACAAATATTAGAGATAACAAGTTTTCTGAAAGCCATCAAGGCAGTACTAAGAACATTAGTAGGAAATTTCCCTTCATTCTAAACAATCCTCTTGCCACAAAGACCATGAGAGATGTCTTCATACGATGGTCGTTCATCACTTGGCCTAGGGAGACGAAAATTACCCAAAGGAATTTTGGAAATCCTTGAAATCAACTCTCTATTAACAAGAAACCTTTCTCTATTTATCATGGTTTTGAATTCCACTTTTTCGAGATCAACATCGTGAATGTTGGCATAAAAAATTCTTGTGAGAGTATCAACCCCTTGGCCAAGGCCATCAAAGATGTTTCTAAGATTGAATTTTTCAAAACAAATTAAATCCTCTTTATGTCCACTAGAGCAATCCAATTTATTTTCTAAAATAAATCCACTAGATGAAATCTTTCAAAAACACTAGCACAAGAATCATTGACAAACCTAATCCTAAGAGAATTTTGGTCTAAAGGAAGATTCATGCTAGAAGATGAAGAACCAAAACTTTTTGAAATTCTTTTTGAAACCTTGAGACTTATCATGGGGTCTAGAAATTAGAAAGGAAGGAGGAAGAAAATACTTACTTAGAATGAACCTTGAGCACCCTTTTTCTTAATTTTTTCTCCAAAGAGGTTTTAATGGAGGAAAAACATGAATCCTAGAGTGTTCACGTATGCGGACAAAATTGGGAAGAAAGAAGGTACGCGTACCATTCTTTTATAAACCCAAGAATGAGCTTGGGACCGTTTCTGAACTGCGACCCATAAAAGGAAAGAAGGTTTTCTTAAACCGTTCACCATTCAAGGTTCACAAACTGAAGAGATCAATACAGTGTAGTAAAAGAATAGAGCAGAGACTCCATTACTTTTAGTTAACCTTTGGAGAAAACAGAAAAATTACAACAAAAATTAATCCAGACAAAAAGTCAACCATCACTTGCCCCACATCAAGTTATATACAAATGGGTAAAGTCAGTCGTGTAAAGAGACTAAATGTGCAGAGAAATTTTCATGCAAATTTTCAAGTTGAGATGTATTAGTATAATCATAGTAATGATTATATTCTGAATAAATATAATTTTTTTGAGTCCCCCTTTTTATATCCAAGAAAAGACTTTTTCTGAAGGTTAGAACCTACGCCGAACTTATAGGAATTCTTTCTATCGATTTCACATGAGTTGGAGGTAGATCTAGTTCGTACATCATGAATACATGATTTGACAGGTACATAACTTTTCTCAGAACAATTCTTATTCTCAAAGGAATTAAGCTTTACTAAGAATTTAAAAATGCTTTCAAACGCTCTAAATAGATCTTTGTCAATTGATCCATTATGATAGTATTCCTCATAAAGATTAAGAGTTAATCTAGTGAGATTCCATATCTTTAAGCGTCGACTGCGTTTTTTGAACATACTCTTCTTAGAAGAGCTTTTAATGTTTCCTTTAGATTATTCCTCATCATCTAAGCTTTCCAATGACTTAGATGAAGCAGGATTATCACAAGAAACCAGAGGTCTAATCATTAATCTTTGAGAAATCTTTACAGAATTCTGGCGTGCGTTACAGATGCCAAGAGTAAGCTTCCTAAAGCAATTTCCCATAGGGACAGTCTTTAGGAAATAATCAAACACAAACTTATTAGGTTTATAGTGTTTGCCTGCTCTGATACCAATTGAAAAAGAGGGGGTCTAACAACCACACCCAATATTTCGCTTAGCAATCTGTATGGACTAACTTTAATATACTTTTAAGAGAATCAGTCAGACTCAATCTTAATAAAAAGTATATCAAGGAGTTATATCTCAATTTCTCGATTCAATACTTACTCAAGCAAATTGAAATCTGCGAGTCTAATAGAATACAAGATAAATCACTTGAACGGTACTAAAGACCAATGTTTAAGTATCAATCAATTTCAATCAACAACCACAGGTTGGATTTACCAATTGATCGATTCAACGCACAACCTGTGATATTTCAATTATATAACAAAATATAATGCAAAAAAGAAATAACACAGACACCGTCAGTTTTGTTAACGAGGAAACCGCAAATGCAGAAAAACCCCGGGACCTAGTCCAGATTGAACACACAGTGTATTAAGACGCTACAGACACTAGCCTACTACAAACTAACTTCAGTCTGGACTGTAGTTGAACCCCAATCAATCTCACACTGTTCCAAGGTACAGTTGTTCTCCTTACGTCTCTGATCACAGCAGGATACTATGTACTTGATTCCCTTAGCTGATCTCACCCACAACTAAGAGTTGTTATGACCCAAAGTCAAAGACTTTAATAAACAAATCTGTATCACACAGAAAAGTCTGCAGAAATAGATAAATCTGTCTCCCACAAAAATACTTACGAGTTTTGTTCCGTCTTTTGATAAATCAAGGTGAACATGAACCAATTGATAACCCGGACTTATATTCCCGAAGAACAGCCTAGAATTATCAATCACCTCACAATAATCTAAATCGTATGATGGCGAAACTAGATATTGTGGAATCACAAAAGATGAGACGAAGACGTTTGTGACTACTTTTTATCTTGCCTATCCGAGGAATTAATCTCAAGCCAATCTTTCGATTGTACTCAAATACGATAGGAAAAACAAGCTCAGATCATGCAACTACAAAGAAAATAGTTGGGTCTGGCTTCACAATCCCAATGAAGTCTTCAAGTCGTTAACCTACAGGGTCTCGGTAGAAACCTAAGGTTAAAGGAGAATCGACTCTAGATTATACAACTAGTATCACACAGGAGGTGTGGGGATTAGGTTTCTCAGTTGCTAGAGTTCTCCTTTATATAGTCTTCAAATCAGGGTTTGCAATCAATGGTACCTTGGTAACAAAGCATTCAATATTCACCGTTAGATGAAAACCTAATTAGATTCAAGCTAATATCTTTCAACCGTTAGATATAATCTTAGATTGTTATACACACATGAAATGTAACTTCATTTAGGTTTGAGTAACCGTACCTAAACGTGTACAAGTCGTTGGTTCAACAGTAGTTAACCATAGGTTAGCCATATTAGCACTTTCATATCAACCTTATTCTTCTTTACCACAACTAGTTCAAATGACTCGAATGAACTAGTTAGAAGTTGTTAATTTCTTAGATCTTATAGAAGTATACAAGACACAATCGAAACAAAAACAGTTTTGATTCACTCGAAACGATTCATGAACATTATAGCCACGGTTTGCAATGATTGCATTCCTTAAAGTATAAATGTCTTAGTTCACGAATTAAACTGTTTTTAGAAAATAACCTACTTAAGTACGCATACTGGTACGCGGACTTAAGTACCCGGAATAAGTTTTTTTCAGTTCACAAACTCCAGCAGAAATTCACGGAATGTGAACTTCCGACAGTACGCGTACTAGTATGCGGACTTTAGTTCCAGTTATCCTGAGCAGCAAAGTACGCATACTTTGGTTCAAGGATATTGGACTTACACAATATGAGTTGTCTCACAATGTTTATATCCAACCATGGTTATGTATTCTAAACTCTCATTTCAATCATTGAAACTTTCTTAGAAAATGTTATATAGTTGTTGTTCACAAACTATTTTTTCGTCAAAGCGATTTTCAAGTGATTGAAACTAATATGAATTTCGGCACTAGTAAAGATGAACTTAGCCAAAGAGAAAGCTTACCAACACATATTTCGAGAAATAGATAAGCGAGATAAACTCAGCTCGAAATAGTACATGTGTATAACCTTAGTCTATATAGCAATACGACTTTTGTCTCAAGATAGGAGATAAAGTAGACTTTTGAGTGATAGAAAAGTTCAAGTCTCCACATACCTTTTTGTCGACTAAGTTCCACCAGTTCCTTGAGTAGTTCTTCGTCTTTGCATGATGAACACCGTGGAGTATTAGATCTCAACTACACTTTTTATCCTAGTCCGAGACTTAGTTATTAGTAGACTAGAAATCAAGACTTATAGTTTTGGGAACTAAACTTGACAAACAAGCTTGTGATAGCAACGCTTGCAAGTTCGACCGAGAAGTGCTCTAACACGATTCTCCTTTGACCTTAGGTTTTTCACGAAACCCTGTGGGTTAACAACTTAAATACGTCATCGGGATTGTGAAGCCATACCCAACTATTTTCTCCGCAGTTGCGTGTTTTGATCTTGCTGTTTTCTATCGTGATTGAGTACTATCTTCTTTAAGATTTGCTCGAGATTTTATCTCCGATATGAAAGATTGAAAAGTAGTCACAAACACCTTCGTCTCATCGTTTGTGATTCCACAATATCTTGTTTCGTTAATTGATTAATATTATTGTGAGGTGATTGATAATACTAGGCTGTTCTTTGGGAATATAAGTCCGGTTTATCAATTGGTTCTTGTTCACCTTGATTTACCAAAAGACGGAACAAAAACTCGTAGGTATTTCAGTGGGATGCAGATTTATCTATTCAATAGACTTTTCTGTGTGATATAGATTTATCAAGTCTTCGACTTTGGGTCGTGGCAACTCTTAGCTGCGGGTGAGATTAGCTAAGGGAATCAAGTGGGAAGAATCCAGCGTGGTTCTTGAGGCGTAAGGAACACAACTATACCTTGATCAATGTGAGATTGATTAGGGCTCAACTACATTCCAGTACGAAGTTCATTGGTAGCAGATGAACTTGGTTAAAGCGAAAGCTTACCAACACATATTTCGAGAAATAGATAAGTGAGTTAAACTCAGCTCGAAATAGCAAACGTGTATAATTGAAGTCTATATAGCAATACGACTTTTCTCTCAAATAGGAGATAAAATAGATAGACTTTTGAGTGATAGATAAGTTCAAGTCTCCACATACCTTTTGTTGATGAAGTTCCACAAGTTACCTTGAGTACTTCTTCGTCTTCATTCGATGAACGTCGTGGAGTCTAAAGCTCAGCTACAGTTACTATCCTAATCCGAGACTTAGCTATAAGTAAACTAGAAATCAAGACTTATAGTTTTGGCAACTAAACTTGACAAACAAGCTTGAGATAACAACGCTTGCGAGTTTGACCGAGCAGTGCTCTAACACAAACAATTTGTAGATTACAGTTATCACTCCTTGTCAAATTACTAGATTAGGATCATACCCTCTTTAAAACTTTAGCTTAAAAACACAACCCATCATGACCTAACAGAACATAACAACATCATAGAAAAAAGTGTTATTCGATTGAATGATCAATCACTCTGAAGTAATTTTCTAAGGTTTCTCTAAGTAAAAACCACTGTGAGTAACAAAACCGATCTCCATATTTAAGTGCATCTAATTTGATGTATTCGGTTGAAAAAATATAGAATTAGTGAAAAATTTGAGTATCACCAAATAAAGTTTGAGAAATGGTGGAAACCCTAAAAACCATACATTAAGAACTGGAAAGAAAAAAAGAAGATGAATGTTTTTTTTTTTACGAATCTTACCTTATCAGTTGGAGTATTTTGATTGATCAGACACTGGAAAAGAGATTCACATGGTTAGGATATCAGAGAAATATTTCAGTTGAAAAATAGAAAACAAACGCAATGTTTCTTTTCATTCAGATTGGGGGCATTGATAACATAGAAGTGTCCAAGAAAACGGATACGTGGGATGATCGTCGCATGACCATTGGATCATTTTATCTGAGATACCACACTGGAACGGGTGGAAAGATCCTAACCACCGGTTAGAAAAATGGATATATCTCAATCGTTGTGTGACACACTAAACACTCTGTTTTGTAAGCATAGATTTATGACATCCCTTGACACATTTGGAAACAAAAAAATCATAGAGTGTTTGGTGGAAGGGTGAATGATACAAAGAAATTAATTCTGCTTATCAAGCATATGCTTGCTTTGTGGTTCTTCAACAAAGATGTATTTAAAGGCGTATCTCTAAGCCAAATTATGTTTTGGTGGGAATAAATTCTATACAATTAGCTTACGTATGAATTCTTCGTAACAAATTTGTTATTAGTATTTTTTCCGAAAGTCAAAAAATTGTATCAATCAAGATAGTTTATGAGAAAAGAGGTCACAACAACTCTAAAAATTTCCAAAACTATTTAAAACAAAAATAAATAACATTGGGAAACTCAATTGAGCTATCAACTCCAGTTCCCGGGTGTGGAAGATTATTCTCAAGGGTAAAGATATTATTCAAGACTAGTCTTCGATGGTGTGTTGGAAATGGTGATGATATCGGTGCTTGGGACGACCAATGGGTGGATCGTGTGCCTTTATATATGTTTGTAGATGGAATCCCTTCTTTCCTTCGTCACATCTCGGGAAGCAGCCTTATTGATAAGGATTGTGGAGGATGGAACTTGAGTATAATGGAACATTTTCTACCTCCGCACATACTAGAGAAAATTAGAGCATTCCAATTTCTTCACTCGCTCCCAAAAAAGATGTTCTGGTTTGGCCGGAAGACAAGTCCGACCACGTAACAGTTAAAGGTGTTTATCACTTTTTGTGCAAAGAAAACTACGGTCCTCCTTCTGACAACCGCCATTGGTCCAAGTTATGGAAAACTCACAGCCCTCACAACATTAAGCATTTTCTTCGGCAATTTGCTCACCGAAAATTGCTTGTTCGAGAAAACCTCATTTGTAGAGGGCTTCAGATTACTCCGGGCTGTTCTTTGTGTCATACCAGTGTTGAGTCTGTTACTCATTTATTTGTTTCTTGTCCTCTAGTACAGCCTTCGTGGGAGGAAGTTGCTACCAGATGGGGTGTTTGTGTACCTGGTTATGCAGTGAGACTTCATTGGCTTATAGAGTTACAGTACTTTATTCCCAACAAGCTAATACTCCAGTGGAATGGCTAACCCCTGGTTCTTACTTACTGTGGAGTATTTGGTGCCATAGGAATGCTATTGTGTTCAGACAGTCTCCTTTTTCTACAGATTCTATCATCACGAATGCGGTTATGAGGGTTTCAAAATTTGTTTGTGCTCAACCTACTAAAGCTCATCAGCCTACTACTACTATATTTTGTTCATGGTCCTGTCCTCCTAGTGGCTTTGTTAAGCTTAATGTTGATGGTGCTTCTAATGGTAATGTACATCTGGGAGCTGGGGGCGTCATACGAGGTGACAAAGGGGAGTTCTGCGCAGCTTTTTCCACCTACATCTACCGGAACCACAATAACACGGCTGAACTATGGGCTGTGTGGCAATGCGTCAAATTAGCTATATCCTTGGGTGTTAAAAAGCTAGTAGTTGAAAGTGATTCTACACACATCACTCAACTGTGCAAACGGGAATGTCCTTGTCCCTTGGTACTTTTGCTAATCTAGTCCAGGAGATACACTTTTTGTTGGTTTTTTTTGATATAATATGCTTTGTGCATAACTATCGTGAACGTAATTCTGCGGCTGATTGTTTTGCCAAGAAAGTTGCTAATGAAGCTTGTACTGTATTGGGTTTCAAACCCACCTCATTTTTTGATAAGTCTGTTGTGGGCATATAGCGTAGCGAGGGCGTTCCCCCGTGATGTAAAGCTCAATTAGTCTTTTAGTGTATTGTATGTTGCCAAAAAAAAAAAAAAAAACAAGCACCCACGCTTAGCCACTTTATCTGCTGCAAAGTTTGCTTCATGATAAGTGTGAACGAACCTAATAGAATCGTACAAACCCCTCGCTTCTGTCCACCTTTTATTTTTTATTTTTTTTTATCTTTTTATATTTGTGAAAAATACTATAACCCCTCTACTATATAGAAGCCCCACAAAATGGATCCTTCACTGTCAACTCTATTCTTTCACATTTTGATATTTCTAGGCCCAATATTTTAGATTTCTGGGCTTCTTAATAAGAATTATATTTATCATAATTTTAATAATACCAAAATTACCCTTTAGTATTTATATGTAATGAAACTAACTTTTAGATTTCATTTTCATTTTCAGATTCTCTTTCTTCCGTCTCTAGTCTGAAGAATTTTAGGGTTTTCAAATCTAAACGAAGAAAATGATTCAGAGAGGAATGATTTTAGCTCTATTGATCTCTGTTGATGAGTACAATCCGATGAACAAAATCAATCATTTATTTTTTAGTTTACAGATTGAATCTCAGATCAAAGCTACAAAGATTTTTCTAGGGTTTTCTTTCTTCTCAATTGATTTATAGATTACTTAATCGATTTAACAGCTCAATCATCCAATCGATTTGATCCAAGTCCTTTAATCTGGATTTTTAAGTTGATTCGAAGACATCTCATGTATTGATAGATTAAATCGATTTGATTCAAATAGGTTTAACAACTGATCATCAATCTACGAATTCGAATCAATCAATTGATTTCAATTTGTTGTTTCGAAGCTACTTCAGGTAAGGTTTCGATTTGATTCAGTATGTTTTCCTCCTTTAGTAGTTCTATTTTCTTATTAGTTTGATTAGGTTTTGTTTTCTGTTTTGGTTGCTCTATTTAGATCGGAGCAAAACAATATGATTTTTTGTTGAATCAACAAGTTTTGATTCTAGGTATTTTTGAGAATCGCTCATATATTCAAGGAATTGCAAATACAGCTCAAGTTTTGAATCTCTCTTGTAATGATGTGGATATTAATATGGATGTTATTATCTCTGAAACCCTAGCACAAGTTCAAGAATCATCAGGTATAACAAGCATTTGATGAGTTTTCTCTTTTTGAGCTCTAAATGCTCAATAAATTGCTTCTGTTGTTTAGTTTATTGATGCTGGATTATTTTATTTTTTGTTGTTATGTAGATGGTTATTGATGAACCAACAGGAAATGCTCATGAATCTCAAAAGAGTTTGATTACTCGATTATTATTAGATTTTCCTGAAAAATTAGAGAATTCTGGTAATTTTAACAAGTAATATTTGTTCCAATAATTTTCTGATTATTGATCTGTATTGAATCATTAAGAAACAACAGTTTCTTTAACATGATAGAAAGTGATTTCGTGTAGGCGGTCCAGCTGATGGAGACATTAGATCGAGATGTTTGAGATTATCAGATGAAAGCACTTCTGAAGCTCATGATGTACAAAGATTGCTTGGACACCACTTACCCCTGGATGGAGCAAAAGCTAGATCAATGATCAAAATGGTATTACAATCTAATTTAGTCCGCTTTTTCACATTCAAATTTAGTCTGTGTTTGTTTGGTTTGAAACTTAAATAATGTATGATGAGTTTCATTCATTACAATTCAGTAATTACATGCCTGTGTAACTCCTAATTACACAACTCAGATGCGTGTGTAAACTCTAGTTACACTATTCAGTTGCATCTGTAACTCATAATTACACATTAAGTTGGATGACACTGTAAAAGAACCCCAATCAACTGTTGATATCAGAGAAAGATATCCCTCAGTAATAGTGAACGATGTTCGTTTTCAATTTTCTTTTGGCACTGGTTCATGTGTGTTTGTTGTATTGATTCATTGTATTTGTTATCAAATGAATCATTTACAGGGAATACAAAATCATGAACATATTGGAGTTTATTAACAAAAGAAAGCTAATTATGCAAGATGAGGATGGGCAGATTCTTCTTATGTGCAAAGGTTCAGACAGGTCTGATACAACTATATGTCCATCTCTCTGTTTGAAATCATATGCGGGCATCATAAAAAATTAATTGGTTCGAATAATATCTAACTCTACATGGTTGCTGCTAGACTTAGCTGATTTAATTGTGAAAGCTAACATAAAATGGATTTGTTAAAAATATTTGTGTAACTGCTAAGTGGATGCCTTCGAATTTTACGGAGTACGCTAGATATACGGATGTGTAACTAATAGTTACACATCCAGTTGACATGTGTAACTTCTAGTTACACATACGAATTGGATGCGTAAAAGTTTAAGTGAACCTTAAATGATGCGTAGCTAAGTTTACTAGTTTGCACATATGTTTGAATGAATCTTCTATAACAGATTCAAACTAAACCCAAATCTTATTTCTCATTTTGTCCAACTTTTACTCGGTTGTCATCGTATTGTTAAACATATCCATGTTATAAAGTGATTCTTCATCTGTTCATTAGATACACTTATAATGCTTGGCTTATCTATGTCTGACTTCATAGTTCTCACGGAGGATATAAACTGCAGTCACCACATAATTTCAAAAAACAAATACTGCCTTGAGTCTGATACAAATAGGAACTGAAGTCCTTTGTTAACATAGGAATCTCTTTCCATTTTTTTATCTGAGGGATAACACACGAACCTATGTGATTGCAGATTTTCAAGGCCGATTTTACTTGCCTTCCTTGGTTCTCCCCAAATGCAAAAAAATTGATCAAGAATATCCTGGATCCAAATCCCTTGACAGTATGTGATATGTCCTTCTGTCTTGACTCTATATTCTGCTTTCTGAGCTGAAGAAGTGCATCCTAATGTAGATGATCTCTTTGAGGGGCACTGTCAATGTGTATGCGGTGATCCATGATTCCTATATTTTACTTGTTGTAACAGAGGATTTCCATTTCCAAGGTCATAGAGAATGAATGGTTTAAGAAAGAATATAAGCCGCCCATCTTTGAAGCATAGGATGTTGCTCTTGTTGATGTAGATGCTCTTTTCAGTGAGACTGGGGTAATGTATCCCCATTCGTCCCTGACATTATTAGATTCAAAGAGAAAACATGTGACAATTTATAGAGACAATGTAAGTAGTTAAAATTTGTTTGTTAAGTATTTCATTTTGTAAAACAGGAATCAGGAAAAACCTTGTTGTCGAGAGGCGAGAAGAAAGGCCAGTTACAATGAATGTCTATGAGCTCATTTCTAGATCACAGGGTCTCAATCTTGGCTATGTATTTGAGAAACAAATGGTAAGCTGATAAAGCATTCTTTCTATTTCTCTGCTTTTTCTTATGTCATTGAGAAATTATGGTCCTTTACTGGAATATCTAACTGCGAGAAAACCTACTGGAATATTTAAATATTTAAAGTGAGTTATGTGCAACACTTTTTTATTTATTTATTGGCCTTCAAGGATCTTTTCTTAATTCTAGGTTCTTGCTTATGGAAAGTGTGTGAAATATGCTGGAGTTCCTGTACAGAACTGCGTGCTTATTGCTGGAGGCCAATCTGGTGATCTGAATCTTAATGCATAGTCATGTCATGTATCGTTCTGCGGAGCAGGTCTGTGATTTCTTATATACATCGACATACATTATATGTTTATTGTACAGTTCATGATTTGATCATATTTGTAGAGTGTTATAACTTGGCAAGATAAATGGACTTATAGCTACTAGTTATATGTGCTAATTATATGTGTAACTTATATATACACATGTTAATTAGATGTGTAGCTACTAGTTACACATGCTAATTATATGTGTAACTTATAGATACACATGCTAATTGGATAGGATATAAAGTCTATGTTATATGCATGATGATCGTTTGCTAGAAAGTGGTGGTGACAGTCGTCATAGGTAATTATTTGATTTCAGTTTATGCTACAGTTAAGATTCGATTTCAGTAAAAGTCATATTTGATTTAAACGAAGGATACTTAGTTGCTATTATACCTATAAATGCTTGTTTAACTATGAAATATCATTAACTAAAGTCATAATTGAAGAACCTGGATTAGCTGAATCATTAGGACTTTCAGTTGTCTTAACGTATGAGAAAAGTATTGGTGAAGCTTCTAATTGGACTGTTTATTTTCCCGTTTACATTTGTGTTTGAAGTCTTTATTGTTTAACCACCTTGTCAAGGATGTGATAGTTCATGCATTGACCTCATCTGTCGACGTTAACTTCGTATTGCAGATAGGAAAATTTGAGCTTCATATCATGGAGGGAGAGTTTGTTGATCCTCAGATTGTAGTTATGCTTGGTGAAAATGGGACAGGGAAGACGACATTTCTTTGCTTACTGGTACACCTTTTTAGATCCCTCTCTTGTTGTTTTTAGTTTATTTTTTTGCTTACTGGTACACCTTTTTAGATCCCTCTCTTGTTGTTTTTAGTTTCAAATTTTATGTCTAGACTGCGCATTTATTCACATTACACAAGTATGATCTAGTTACACATGTTATATGCTTGTGTAACTCCTAATTACACAAGTAGGATGCATGTGTAACTCTGAATTACACTAGACAGATGCATGAGTATCTTCTAATTACACATGCTAAAATGAACAAACCTTGTAACAAAAAAATTACGCATGCCAGTTACACAAGCTTTATGGATGTGTAACTGCTAGTTATACTAGTCACATGCATTTGAAAGTGATTATGCATTGTTTTGTATGTCTTTCTTTTAATCTCATAAAATATGTTTGTTTGTTATTCTTCAGGTTGCAGATAACTTCATAAAAGTTGGTGGCTTATTTGTGGTGGTGGAGGTGCAAGTTTTGGAGGAGGATGAGGAGGAAGTGGTGGTGGCTAGTAGCGGTTGTTGGGCTAGACAGATGCACGTAACTCTCAAATACACAAGATAGATGCATATGTAACTCTCAATTACACTAGACAGATGCGTGTGTAACTTCTAGTTACACATGCTAAGAAATTATTATGAATGACTATTAAAGTAATACATGTATTTTTTGTATGTGTTTTTTATGTCTATTTTTTATATGTAACTTTGCATTACACATGTCATAACGATGTGTAACTTCTGGATACACATGGCATATGCATGTGTAACTTCTGTTTACACATTCACGCGATATTTTAATAATTTTGCGCCTAGACTTAATAATTTTGGGCTTCAATTTAAATTTTATTTAATTTGGGGCTTGACAATATATGCAAGGGTATCAGTATGAGTGTCTTTTAATAATTCGGGACCTAAATTTAAACTTCTTTTAATTAAGGGCCTCATATTATGGGTTATCCATGGGTTGGGCCTTAGCCTAAGTTTCCCATTATATTTTGATAGGCTAAACCCGGACCCAAACCCCTACCCAAATCCAACCAGTTGGACTAGTCCCACTACTAGAGCCAACCCCGCCAAACCCCTCCGTCCATCTTTGTTACTAGTAGTATAATCTTAGCAAATGCGGTGGAAATAAAATTTCCGGTAAAAAATAATTTATGGTGGGTTTGTTTGTAAAATTTACCGTTTTCAGGAATTTATAATATCATGGGATTACAAATTCTGGGATTCATGTAAATTTCTTGTGTATTTGGTAACTCAATTAAAATTCATAGGATTTATAGAGTTTTCTTGTATTAAAGTCTTTCTACCGTTTGACATCACCCTCAAATCTTAAAATTGCATATATATGGGATTCAGAGTTAAAAAACAGTGGGTCAATAAATCCCTTGATAAGTTTCCCAACAAATCTTAAGGGCGAGGGATCGGACTCCATATGGAGGATTTGTTGGAAAACTGAATCCCGTAGAAAACGTGATTCCAAGGATTCGGGCAACCAAACATACAAAGGGAAACGTAATTCTACCAAATCCCCTGAATCCATAAATTTCACCTTTAAAATTCTACAACCAGACACAGCATCGGTGTTTTTGACTTTTCGGAGTAAATTCCCAGGAGGAGGACGGTCTTACAGCTTCCGTTAATACAACGCTCTCAATCTTTTTGTTTTCTCTCTTAATCTCTCCTTTCTAGGGCTGCACAACGGGTAGGGTGGGTAGGATATGGCCTATACCCGCCACCCTACCCGTTTACTGGCGGTTAAGAAAAAATTTACCCGCCACCCTACCCGCCATTAAACGGGTAAGATCCTACCCAACCCATTCTCTGACGGGTCGGGTAGGGTAGGGTGGCGGGTATAACCGTTTTTTTTTAATTGTCCATAGAAACATGAAAACTCGCCATTTTTCTCAAAATACCGAAAAACATCTGTGTAAAACAATAATATATATATGTAAGTACATAATCTGCTAGTAAATCAATCGAATAGTTCGCAGATTCTTATCATCTTGTGTTATATAGTTTTACCTGAAGAGACATTGCGTCCACTTAGCCTTAAAAGCCTAAATGCCATGACAGTATCATCCAGATCAGGAACTTCCGAGTTGCGTGCCCAACCAATGCCATTTTCAGTCCAATAACTGTCATGATGATCCAATGAAACTTTTGATTAATATTACGTGCTACCGAAACCGGCTTAATTAATCTCATACAGTCTATTATTCAAACTAACTAGGATAAATAGGCGGGTAGGATAATTTCGAGTGTTACCCGTCACCCTACCCATCTAACGGCGGTTAAGAAAATCTTTATCCGTTATCCTACCCGCCAAATAGTGGGTAGGATAGGATACGGTTAAAACACTGGTGGGTAGGGTAGGATTGGCGGATATGGGTAGGGTATGTGCACCCCTACTCCTTTCTATTTCTTTGTCAACTTTCTTCTCTCTCTTTCTTTCTAGTCTCTTCTTTGTCGAGGAAGTATGACCAGTTCTTCCGCTCCTTCTCGCAAGGTTTATCATCATCATCATCATCATCATCATCATCATCATGCCCTAATTATCTAGTTTTTGTTCCTCTAGATCTCTTTTTCTTGATTTTTTGTTTTCATCCAAATCTAATATGTTTTTTTTTCTCAAACTATGTGCGTGAGTAATAGGCTGCTTTGAGTAAGATCGCTTCCAGTAGGCTTCAAAAAGAATTGGCAGAATGGCAACTTAATCCTCCATTTGGGTTCACACATAATGTCTCTGATAATCTTCAAAGGTTGAATAATTAACAACAACATAGGGTTCATCTCTAATTTTGATTTTCTAGGCTTCTCTTTTTCTTTATTATTATTATTATTATTGTTTTTGTTTTTTTTTGTAGTACAATTTTATCATTAATGTTTTTCTTTTTCATGAAATAGGTGGGTTATTGAAGTGAATGGAGCTGAAGGAACTTTATATACTGATGAAGTATACCAACTTCAAGTTGATTTTCCTGAGCATTACCCTATGGAAGCTCCACAGGTGAACAAAAAAACAACTTCAATAATTGATTTTGTGTTTATGTTTTCTAGGTTTTTTTTTTACTTGATTGATGGTTTTCGTATTCTTCTTTGGATTGGACAGGTTATTTTCTTAAATCCAGCTCCCCTACATCCACATATTTACAGCAATGGCCACATATGTTTAGGTAAAGTTTTCCTATTTACTTTCCATCTTAATTGTTTTGATTGCAATGTCAATGATTGAGGACTCCTCCCGAGCGAAAAATTATTCAAGGGAAATGTTAGACAATGGGGTTAGCTTTTTGTTTGCAAGCTTAGTAGCTGGACGACAAGGTTTAAAAATCTATGAGTTTATAGTTAATGGATATTCTTATTTTTCATCCTCTCTTTTGGTTTCTGCATCTGTCTTTATACATGAATATTCTAATAATATTGGACCTTCAATGTTGTAAAAGTAGAAAATTTTGCTATGAATTCACTCACTGAATAAAACTATTAAGTAACGACAACTGTATTTGCGGTAGAGGTTAGTCCTTATTTGCATCTTCCTGCCCGAATCATGGCGTCATTGGCGTGTTTTTGTTCTAATTACTATTTGATAAAATTTTCGTTGAATTATTTTCTTCTGGTGTTAAAACCCTTGTTTGAAAACTGATTTGAGTACTTGTCATCCAAGCTTCTTCAGAGGTATTGCTGATTTTATATTTATGTGCGACAGAGACATCATTCCAAATTTTGCACTACATGACGAAGGATGAAAACAATACAGTAATACTCCCTTACCCTCATACAGCAAGGATTAAAAGAAACACTAAATTTATGAGATAGCAAAGTGGAAAGAAAATCAAACATTTCTTTCCATGGGCATGCAAGAATTTTATTGAAGTAGGGAGGCCTTGTTAACTTTTCCTGAAGGTCTATAGTAAGAATCAAATATTATACTTAATTTGGCATAAAAACTTAGAGATGGGTTAACGTAGTTGTAGTCTGTGAGATTACAAAAACTGTGTTGCTCAAATGTTATTCACTATTTCACTTCTTCTCATGAGTATTAACAGTATATAGATCACCTTATTGTTGAAACAGGCAAGTATGAGCCAGTACTTGTGAGAACCAGTCTAAACATAAATTGACAAGGAATTCACAAGATTCTTGCAAAAGAAGGACAAAGCAAGAGATATCTTAATTTCTTGGAAGTGAAGTTGAACTGATATGCTTTTAAACTGACACTTCAAACTCTTTTTCTCTATGTAGATATCTTGTATGATTCATGGTCCCCTGCCATGACTGTTAGTTCCATCTGTATAAGTATTCTCTCTATGCTCTCAAGCTCACCTGCAAAGGTATAACGCTAATGATAGTAGATTTCTGAAAGCTTATGATCTTACTTTCTTTCTCTTTTTATTCCGTCTCTTACTGGTTTGCTTGGATTTCGAATTTGTGCAGCAACGACCTGCAGATAATGACCGCTACGTGAAGAACTGCAAGAATGGTAGATCTCCAAAGGAGACAAGGTGGTGGTTTCATGATGATAAAGTGTAAAACGTAGAACAGGTTGAGTCGGTCGAAGAAGGTGGATATACTGCCTGCTTCTTAAATGAAAAATGAAAACAAAAAATATATAAGTAAAGAGGGATTATAGAACACCACCAACCATCTCAGAGCCCGATTGCACAGTTGGGTTCTAGAGCAGAAGTTCTATGAAAACTGTTACAGATTTGAATTGCATCTGGCATTTGTAAAGGAGAGTTTTTGTTTGTGTCAATTATGTGCTGGTGTGAACAAATGGCATGGGTGGTGTTCAGGGTTGTTTAAGAGTTTGTCAAGATATTTGAGCACCTTAGTTTGAGCTTTTTTCTATTTGATTCTCTGTGAATGTTTCCTTTTCTAGTTGATGTAATTAATCCATCCCATCCCTTCCCTTCTTCTTTTAATTTTTACCAGTAGTAACAAAAGTATTACGTAACGAGAAAGAAAAAAAAGAAGACAATGGATGAACTTTGTACAAGCCTCTAGAGTATGTTTAGTCTAATCCAACAATGGAGGAATTTTGTACAATCTTATGGGAACCAGGGAGAGCAGAGAAGGCCTTCACCAGATATGATAGTATAACAGTGATTAAAAAAAAGTTCCTCCCTACTTGGCAGTCCTCGTTCTCATAGCTCCTCCGGGAATAGAGATCGTTGATTTTCTTCGGGTACCCCATAATCTTTGCTACTATGGATTACCGAGGAAGAGAGGTTTATGCGGACAATTTTGATATGTCAGGATACTGTTTCTTCAATTACTATCAGGCAACGGACTTGGTTGCACTGGGTTATAATGCTATGAAAGTTTAGGAAATGGGAAGTTCTTGAACCATGGAAGGAACCCAAAATTACAGTACTCGAGTATAGCTTATATAGGTGGACTGGTGACGAGGACATAGGATTTGAATCTTTTCGCACAAAAGATTATATAGCTCGTACCAAACATTGAAGTCATCATCGATTCATCGTTAATGGCAGTCACCATTTTATCCAACAAGAGTGCCCAAGAAGTCGCCCAGCGGAATTCTGCCATTCCTCTGCAAACACTCTGTTGCATAGAAGTATTTGGTGGTGTTGTTGCATAGTATGTTGGCATGAACATCAGTTGTCACTTTGTCAGCTTTAATTTTGTGCTCAAGGAAAGAAGAGAATATAGTAATACATGGCTGAGTCTGTATCAAAATTTCATTTTGCAAATGCGGTTTCGGCAGTTACAAGGTACTACATCACTAGCAGAAAGCCAGTGAATAAACCATATACATTTTATTCTTTCTTTCCCTATAAACTGTTTCCTTTCATTGTTAAAAGGAATTGTATACATGCTGCTAAAAATATTTTGGCAAACCAATGAAGCAGAAAACACCTCAATCTTTCCTTCTTGCACGCTTAAAGATGTTGAGGACGTTCTCGTACACAACAAATGTTATTGAAGCGGCAGGGACATTTTTTAGAAGATTTGACGTGATGCCTTTGTAATAACCAGGAAACCCCTCAAACCTGGAAAAGCAAGAAAGCAGAACCTGAGACAACCAATCTGAAAGATGGAGCAGTCCTTAGGGGCAATGGCCCTTCTAAGGCGTCAAAAATCTTACCGCACAGTATCCTTTACAACGTGCCAGCTGCTCATGTATTTTGGGGTTCCATCGTTACCAGGTCGTTGCTGCACAGGACAAGTGACACAGCTATAATAATTGCAAGAACAAAAGGACATTAAATGAGGATAGATGTCTCCAGAGCAAAGGACTTTTAGACTAATGCCATGGTCATGGTTTCCCAAATTCTTTCAAGGCGGACCAATAATGCCACATGTTTTTTTTAAGCCTCTAAGAGGGATACTAGTTTTTCGGTTACAGTTTTCTTTAAAAAATGGCTTGAGGGAGTATTTTTTAGAAAAGGCAAAATATCCTTTCTTTTTGGGGACTTTGATCAAGTTAACCTCATGAATGAAGGGTTTATATGTCTAGGATCGGTAAATCATTTACTCCTTCCTAGTCATTTTGAAGAAGACATTATTGATTTAGACCTTGGTGATGGTTTTAGCTTTTCCTGGATTCCACAAAGTGATCATTCATAACAATCAATACAAATCATCAAAACTGTGAAAGGAACAAACTTGCCTACCTGTATTCGTGCTCTAATAACCTAAAATAACAGATAAACTACAGTCGGCTACATAAAGATGACAAAAGCAAAAGACACAAGTATATATTGAGAAATGAGAAAAGACCGCCTGCCTGGTAAGGATACGTCAGAAGCATAGCAGATACTTTAGAAGATGCCCCTAGCATTACGTAATCAATTGAATTCTACATAACAAATAATGGACTTCAATATTATTATCCTTAATCAGATGAACTTCAAGAGGAACCATAGTGAATTTTTACGGAATATCAGAATCCAAATTCACAAAACATCATATAAAAGCCAGTTGCACCAATTACGGGGTTAGAAATTGGATGGTCGTTCTTTCTATTTGTTCGCAGTTGCTCAAAAGGATTTAGTTTGCAGTTTTCCTCAGTAAGGCACTAAAAAGATATTTTCTACTTCTGCAAATGGATGTTTTTTCTTTCAAATTCTTGTGCTGTTAAACTTCCAACATAATCTATGACTACATAGATATAAACACATAACTAGGCAAAGCCGTTAATAGACATAAAATAAAATCAAAACTGAATTATCTGATCAGGATCATTTAACAGTAATAGCAGAGGGTAGCAGCAGCAAATATTATTTCGAGAAGATTTACCAATAATTTATCATCAGGGATGTTGGTTTTGCCTTCTTTACCCTTAAAGCCAAGAAGAAGTTTACGGAGCTCCTCATAAACAGTGAACTGAATAGCACCATGAGAAACCTGCTGAAGCAATCACACACCAAGATAGGTAATTTTGCTAATAAGTCTACTCGTGTTATTGCAAATTGTGAACAGAAAATGGAGAACTTGAAACCAAGTTGCAAATTTTAAACGCCGCAGGGGAATATAATATAACAAACGCCAAATTTCATGAAATGATCGTATCAACTAAAATTCATCATAAAGAACAATTACATAATAATAGTAGCTTACAAGCAAGAGCCCTGGTCCCATCCCTTTATATAGGGCAGACACTCCTTCCTCTCTCAATATGGTTCTTAAGGCATCTGATATCACAAAACATGTCCAAAAAAAATTGATAAATTTCTGGATTGACTCTTTAATGTCACAAAAACCAGATAGAATAAAACATGCTCCAACACTGAAAGATAAATAGATAACTGAAGATCAGAACAGATGCTACACACCCACTTAACAACTTTAACAAACAAGAATAAGAACGAACCATAAAACCCGGAATAAGGCCTAGTTTGATGAAGCGGTGTTTGAAGTTGTAATCTTGTTTTAACAAGCCAAATTGGATTCGTGCACAAACATACCTAAAGTTAAAAAGATGACATTATTCAGGAGGGCGACCATATATGTTCTTGAACTAATGAAATTGATTATAAGGAGGAACCTTTACCAAACCACCAGCTTCAGCTGCAGAAACAAGATGATACCCGGCACTCAGTTTTTCACTTCCACCTTTAGAGTACCGTTGTTTAGCTCTATTGTAGCTACAGAATAGAAAAAGATCAACTAAACAAACACTCCAAAACGAAGAAAGAAGAAAAAAAAAGAACGAAAGAAAACCCAAGTTTAAGTATAAACTTACAAGAAGAAATACAAACCCCAAGAAACTGTTGACCCAAGAACTGCTGGATGAAAACCTGCATAAAGCCCCTTCAAGCCCTCGGTTCGACCAATAGTGAGAAGAGCATTTACAGTGTTCTTATAGAGTGGAATATGGGTAACTCTTCCATCATTTACTGATAAACAAAAAATATCAATTGATTAATCAAAATGAAAGCAAATATTGTATTAAAGGACTGTTTTAGAGGGTGATGTAGAGAATACCTTGAAACCTAGTACGAACAACATCAAGGGGATGAAGAGATGCAACAGTAGTGAATCCAGCAACGGCTCCAGAAGCTGCTTCTTCCCATTGCCAATGCCCTAGATTTTTACTCATCCCAGACATTGTTTCACTTTCCCCTCTATCTTTTGTTCTTCTACAGAGAGGGAGATCGAGAAAACGGAATTACTGGAAAAGTCTATATATTGAAGTTACTAGATGACCACTCTCATGGTGGGTAACCGACGAAGAAACAAATGCTCATATGCAGAAAAACATTCAACTTGCAGGAATAGTACTCTGGCATATTTGGAAGACAAGGTGCCAGCTAGTATTTGATAATATTCGCATTCCTGTTGTAACTCTGTCCCTGCAGGAGAAGAAATTTATCTCTGACTGGGACAACAGTCTATCCTCAATGTCTATTAATGGGCGGAATGTACAGGGCAGGACAGACAGGAACGTTAGCTGGACTGTTCCTATGTACCCTTTTATGAAAATTAATTTTGATGCAAGCTTCAAAAAGGATTGTAATAAATGTGGTCTTGGTCTAATAATGAGGTCTTTTGCAGGTGAATGTGGAGGTGCAGCAAGCATTCCCTTAACAGCTTTTGATGAAGAGCAGGCTGAAGCTCTAGGTGCTTTGCAGGAAGTCATATGGGCAAAAGGAAATAATATTGATCACCTACATCTGGAGGGTGACAACTCAAATGTGATAGCAGCGTTGAATGGTGCTTCTACGGCTGTGAAGTGGACTACGAGCTCAGTTATTGAGGATATTTTAGTTCTTCTTTCTTCTTTTAACTCTTGGAAATGTAGCTATGTTCCAAGGGAAGCAAATAAAACGGCTCATCTATTAGCCAAGGAAGCTTACAATGCTTCAAATAATTTAGTATTATCAGCTGATTCTGATTTTCCTATGTGGTTAAAATCCTCTCTAGAGGAAGACAGTGTTTCCTAATTTTTATAATTCAATGAATCTCTTTTCCTAATAAAAAAAAAGACGAAGAAACAAATGCAAGAACTCTTATGTGCATCAAAAGCAAACAAAAACTAAGTCTACTAACAGTAAAAGTAACAACACAAACACCAACTCCATTTGCTCTTGCATAACTCGCACTAGCATAACAAACATCAAGTTCGTTGCAAACTGAATCTTTTGTTGTTTTATTATACTATTCCTCTTCACAATCAACATCAAGTCCCCATCACAGTTGTAACCAAGTTCAAATCATTTCAAGATCCAAGTCTTAGGGCTAAATGTCCAAATCCAACACCAAGCAGAAGCTAAGCTTGAACTGTGAATCTTGACAAACTGTTTTAAGTCTACAAGCAAATCATCAAACAGGATAGCTACATAATTCTTCATTAGCGAGAAATGAGATACGGAAAGTAAATATGCTTTCTTCGAAATTCCAAAACATGGAAAAGTACTAAAAAATATATAATCTATTCGTAACATACACAAAATCATTAACACACCCACATCTCAAAATCAAATCAGATCATACCTTTACCAGAAATTAGGGTTACAAATTGAATATCATTCAATCAGAGTAGAAATCAAAAAACACCATCATACCTTGTAAATTAGATCATCATCAACTTCTATTTCCGACCAATGATGTGTCGCTGAAGAACTTGGTAGGACTGAAACTTGTAATTCAAATTTCTAACAGAAAGTCTTTTTGTGGTTTGAACTTTTCAATTTTTATGCGAAAATTTCATTCGGGGCGGAAATAACGGCTGGGCCTTTGGGTGAATTATTGGATGTGTGCAAGTGCATGTGTTTCTTTTCCTTTTTCATTTTTTTTTAAGTACTAGTATCTTGCCCGTGCGTTGCACGGGGATAAATTAATGAGCTAGATAATTTTCTCTACATTATTATTTTGTGCTGAAAATGTAGAGATGGGTCTACCATATTGTGTCAAAATGTAGCATCTACTACTTCCATAGATTTTGCTGAGTATTAGCAGCTCGTATAGCTGTAGCTGCAACTTAAATGACTGGGGCGAAAAATTTGGTCCCAGCTATATTAGATAAAAATGTAGAGATCAGAGTATTAGCACATCAAATAGAACCCCATATAGACAAAAGGCCAAATCTTTTGCCAATCTTCAGTTTTTGAAGTTGACAACTGACATAGTTTACAGGAAGACACATTCCATGTTAATGTGAATCAAAAAAAAAAAATTCAGTGGGAGTCAGTTTTACCAATGTGATGATCGTAAGTTTTTGATTCTCCTTTCTCTGTAAATTGTTACTCTATTTTCCCCCCTTTTCAATATAATCTTCTCTTTCAAAAATACAAAGGTATTGGCATCAAGAATGCTACATAACTCATTAAGCTCTTTCAATTAAGTGTTGCAATTCAAAGTAACTGAATTCAACATTTTGTGACTACATGGATATTTTCGTGACCTTCTATATCAATGTTTGCACAGTTGCTTCTTAGTATATGAGCTTGGCAGCAAAGTGTATACAGATTCTATAGTACACACTGCAAAGGGCATCCCTGTTGTTGATGTCTTTCCTACCCACATCCTCCATCTTTGATGTTGTTTGTAGCATGATGTCCCCAGTATCACCATAACCACCTCGACCACCACCGCCGCTGAAAAAACCAAAAAAAAAAAGAAACACTCAGTTTTTCCAATTCAGTTTGTGACTTCTCAAAAGAACATGAGCGAAGAACTCTTAAATATTTTTGTCTGGATATGTTTTTACTTTGTAATTTTCACCTGATATAAATAATGAAGAAAGATGCATTGTGAAGTCCTGGTGCCACTGCTCTAGATGTATTAAATTTTTTAATTTGTTACCATAAATCAAGCGTGCCATTTTTTAGTCCTACAATTTGATCGCAAGAATGGATAATATGTCATATTCAAGAAAACAAAATATTCTTACTTTCAAGTTGTGGATCTGGGATGTAACTTGCAACAACATAGTCAAGTATCGTAACCACTTGGCTATGTAGTGAACAGTTAACATGTATATGATCATCTAGTTGGTAGTAATACAGAAATGATTGAAAAAGATATATTTACCTGACATAAGGCTTATCCCTGCAATAAAAATAAAATAAAATAAAATAAAGATCACTCAGCTCATAAGCAGCCAAATTTGGAGCACCAGCTTCATAGTTATTATTTTCACCAACACTGCCATCACTATGAGTACGAATGATGACCGTGATTAATGGCTCAAGATGGACACCGACTTTTTGGTTGCCCTGACCTCCTTGCTTGCAAGGTTCGACAACCTATATGTATGTTTTCTGTATGCATGTATCGCCACTAACGGATATATTCAAAGGAAGACGACAACTTAAAGATGCTATGTATCCTCTAAAAGTCGAGTATGCCGCGTCTCTCCTAGAAGAGAGACGGGAAGCCGTTTGCAGTTTGAGTTACTAAAGGGTGAACCTAAATTTAATAGTAAAATCAATATTGGTTTTGAATCTACCAACGGATGACAGCAATGAGGAGGAATTTTTTTACTATCAAAGGATGTTCAAATTAAAGATGGTAAATATATATTCACGGATGGGAAGGTTAGTACTTAGTAGTGAGACGGGAAAAGCGATCAGCTGAAAATTCAGCTGGCTCCGCACTTATCCACAATATATAATATGCAGCTGGTAATCCCACATATACGGGCAATATATATCAGAAAACTAATTAACGGAAGACTAAATCAGAAAATTTATGAACTTACCATAAAAGATAATTAGTATCTGACCAAAAAACTTCTACAAGCCCTCCACCATGATAATCTATTTGATTAACAAAGTGTTTTATCATGACCAACAACCAACATTAATTTCTGCAACACACATACACAAACGAACAAAAGTAGACCTGATTAATTAAATTGTATAGAGGCAGTAGTATACTTGGGAAAGGAAAAGAGGCAGTAATCACACAAAAATTAGGATTCTGCATATTAGATAAAAAGTAAGGTGTTATGAGGAAGATTTGAATTTTGTATATTGAGAAAAAGATTAAGGCTTATGAGAAGTAGAATATGAATTCAAGTAAGTGTTTCGTCACATTAGCTAACCCATAGAACTCCTCCTCTTCCTCCTCTTGTCCGTTCCTGCTTCACTTCTTCGAAGTAAAGTACCCTCCGGTTCATAAGCTTTATATACAGTTAACTTTCTTTAGATTTTTAGGCCTCATAGAATATATTATAAGACCTTTCTGTAAAATCATTATCTACAAATGATGCTAACCTATAAAAGTCAATAAGCAAGGGTTTGTCCCAAAATGATCCGCGAACACCCCCACAGGACCCACACTCTTTGTGGTGTACCTCCTATTTGATGGAAAATAGCACTGAAAATTTGTAATCATTTCTCCAAACAACCATGAGATTGTTGTGATTGGTTATATGACCTAAATAAGAAGTATGATTAAGCGGCAATTGTTCTCACATAACCACGTAATACTGTTCTTAAATAAGCCCATACATTTTCTCATATAACCACGTAATACACAACCAAGTTTAATACCTGGGAAATTGAGATACGATCTTGATGCGACAACTCCATTTTCGGGATGGATTTTCTTTCACTACATTGCTCCTGAATACAAACAGATCAGACTAAGTAAGCCCATACATTTTCTTATTGAGAAACTACTGGAGTAGCACTTATCTGTATAGACCAAATATCAAAATAATGGAGATAAATTCCTAACACTTACGCAATGCAGTGTTTGGATGTTATTTCTTTTTGAACTTCAAAATAAAAATACGCAATAAACCAGTTACACCTATTTTAGTTCATTATAGGATGCAATCAAGAAAATCATTAATACCTGAATTATATATTGAGAAAATTTTGGGAATTCATTCAGGGGGACCACTGAAGTGGATACTAACCAATTCTACCAGGTAGAAAAACAGCACAACCTCATGTGCATCAACAGATCTAGCCCTTTATTTGAATGTCCTCTTCAGAAGATTGCTGCAAGAAGAATTATAGAATAAAACATCAACAATAGACTTCAGAATACATAATGAATCAGAGTAACAACCAAAGTTTACTAAAAAGGAACTTGTTAGAACTGAACATTACAACAAATCTAAAATATAACTAAATAAAGATTATGATCCCATAAGATAAACCATTGAACAAAACCATCAATTGGGTAGTAAAAACTCGAATGGGTTGTAAAAACTCGAATTAAGAAATGCAAAAAGTTTATCCAGCATAAAACCTAGGATTTCTCAGATTGATTCTACCTTGGACTTTATTGATCTTCGATCTCAAATAATGAGTCCTCAACAATCACGAATAGCTACATCATAATCTCCATTCTCCGCTATCAGCAGTAACACCTTCATTAAACAATTAAAATTGTCAGTACCTTCATCAATCAATCAAAATTTTCTTAATACAGAGCCAAGAAAAAAGAATCTAAAACGCATATAAACTAAATGGTTCTTCTCAGTATCACTGAATCAGGAGATGATCATCAAAAGAAAATGGTGGTGAAGCATGAGGTGGTGACGGCTGTCGGAGGAAGCGGAAGAGAAGATGGAAAAGTTAGGGTTATGGGAAAAGACGGAGAAAAAAAGCGAAAATAATTTCTTTTTATTATTTTTGGAAGGTACTCATCACCTACCCAGGCGTGAGTGTTCAAAAGGCAGATATTTAATTGAAACCCTTTATTCTTATTGGTCCGGGATCAGGAGCTCTAGAATTCAAGTTTTTGGCCTAACTTTTATTCTGGAGCCAGTATTTCGGCCTCAAATTGTATATACAATGGCCGCTAACAAGGTACCAATCTGCTTCTTTCCACCGGTTTTCCTAAACAAAGTTTTTTCCTTCTTTTTTCTTTCCTCTTCGGACCTAGATTTACTTAGATTTAATCTGAGATATCGAGTAGATATGGGTTTGTGTAATTATTATTTCCTATTTTCAGTACAAAATCACAAAATAATTGTGATTTTAGGTTAAGTAAAACAGAATTGCATTATAGAAATCAGTTGCATATATTCCTTTATTCTCTGTTAGTTTCAATTGATATGGTAAGTTATTGCCATATATCTTTTCTATGCACTCATAGAATGATTTATTATAGTCCGAAGGGCGTTTACATCGATTTCTGCAACCACTTCAAATGGATTGAAGACGATTTAATCGTCATGATGTGGGTCTGCGTTTTCACGAAGATCGATGGTTACAGGCAAGGTTTGAAAAACACTTGTTTTTTCCAAAAAAACACTCGTTAAAACGGTCACACCCATATACCGTGGTCGTGAGGGTCCCCAAACCCCGTGCCTATATAATGCCGATAAATAGGAAATAACGACAGTTTTTGAGGACCGTTTTTCCATTTTCACATACGCTATAACCGTTTTTCTAAAATTGAATTTTACGTTTTTTCCATCTAAATAACATTTTAACATAAGTTTTTTAGACCATTTTTCCCGTTTTCATGTCAGTTATAACCGTTTTTTAATAAAAAAATATAAAAATATTTTCTTACAATTTCTTATATTTTAAATTAAAGATTAAAAAATTACAACTAATATTTTAAAAATAAAAGAATAAAATAATAATATATAGATTGCGTTATAACAACGTTATTAGACCCGTTGTAACTGTTTTCACGCACGTTGTAAGCATTAGATAGGAATTTCAAACCATAATTCTTATTCATTTACTATGTAACCGTTATAACGCCCGTTATTTTAGAATAACGTATAAAAACGCGTTTTTCCCTAAATAACGTGATTTTTGCATGAAACGTGCCCACACCCGTCAAAACGCGTTATAACGGTCACGCTCAGTAGCCGTGACCTGAGCTGTGAACTGTTTTTCAAACCTTGGTTACGGGTTCTAATCGTGATGATGATGTACCAGTACTGCGCATATTTCTCTCCTTTTATGAGAGATTTCAACTTTATTGAAGAAGAAGAAGAAAAAAAAAAGACAAGGTTAAATGGCAAAATCATAAGTCAAATGCCATCCCCTCGATATCGTCAGTTTCTTATATGAAAATCATGTTTTTGATATCTTTATTGTATTGCTATGTTCCTGTTTTTGTAATACTTGATTATGTATTTTTTTCATGTTTTTCATCTCTAGTGTATTTGATCCAGATTCTATGAAATTAATAAATTTACTCCTCCAAAAGAAAAAAAAGTTGTTTTTTTCTTTTCTTTTTCAAAATACGAAAGATAGAAATTTTATTGAAATAAGAGGAGAGTTATACAGATTCATCCCTTTGGATACATTGTGATATCCAAATAGGGAAAGAAGATGACCATTCTTCCTCAGAGATCATATCTCTTCCATGTTTTGCAAGTTTATGTGCAACATGGTTAACATCTCTAAGCACATGTGTGCATTTCCAACTATCAAAAAAAAATTAAAATACCGTCACAATCAGTAATCAAACTTCTTGTGGTCCACTTTATTGCATCTAATCTACCATTTAAAGCACTAATAGCATTTAAGCGATCGCCCTATAAATGTACATTCTGATGTTCTTTTTGCCTTGGCCATAATGCAGCTTCCAACAAAGATTTTGCTTCAACCTGTTCTGGATAAATCCAATACCCACTGGCTTAGTAACTGACTGTTGTCGTATGCGTCAAGAATAATTTCACTTTCTCACTCTATTAATATAAATGAAGTACGTGGTAAGAAAGAGTACGTTCCCACAGAGATGCAATTGTTGTTATAAAATTCCAGTTTCTAAAGTAACCAGGGAGAATTTTTGTTTTACCAAAACAATAAAAGTAATTGAAAGTAATAAAATAATTTGAATAATCGATAAGGAGAAGATATTGGTCACGAGATAGTATCATTCACAAACATGTATTTTCATCAATGACTAAAATTGATAATTTAATCTCTCATTTACTAAAAGTCCTAGGATACCTTGATCGCAAATATATCCCGCTAATTCCCTGATTTCATCACAACCACATTAAAAGATGTATATGTGAATTCTTCCTAGAAAGCAACCTAAAGTGTAAAAGCACAATTAAGTTTAACTCCCTAAAAGCACTAAGTTCTATGGAATAAGACTAATCAAGGAAATCAAACGTGTAAAAGCACTAATTCGATTTAACCAAGGTTATGATTCACTTTGACTAGTAAGATATATCACTACAAGCACTACCTACAGTTATGCTACTTAGAATCAGGGATAAACAACTTTTTCGCATTGAAAACCCTAATAAAGCTTTAGAAATGAATGCAAATCGGATTGATTCCGGACTCAACCAAGCAAACAATCAAATCATATGACAATATAAACCATGAATCACAAAAAGTAAATTATTGAGACAAAACTAATGCATTGAATCAAATATCATGTTGAGAAATCAACTTTATCCCATAACCAATAATTGTATTTAGCTACTCATAGCTATGGAGTTCATCATAATCAATAATCAAATGAAAACAAAATGAAAGCAAACCCTAATCGCCGCTCTCCAATACTCCAAGTAGAAAAATACGTGATCCCCAGTTGTAGCAATCTTTTTCCATTTTGTAGCTTTTTCTCCTTTCCAATATTAGGTCAAGTCTTCAAAAGCCCACATCCAAATAATTCACCAAGCCCATGTGTGAGAAAACCCATGTAGAAAAACTAGCCAAAAGTGGTAGCTGGAAAACTGGTTGAGGGGCCAGAAGTTGGCCTGAAACATATTTCATGTGACGATTTCGCTATCTGACTAGGCTAAGTTGATCAGGCCAGGCCATTGCACTTGCCATATCTTCTGTTGCGCAATTATTGTGCATAACAACTCCTTGGCCAGTCATCTTGGTTGTGCATAATGTTGCAGCCATCTTGGCTCTTCCTTTCTCTCTAGTTCAACAGCTGCTTCTTTCACTTCCATTTGCATCTTGTAACATCTCAGCTCATGCTCAATTGCAATTGCAATACCATACACAACACCACATTCAGTCGCCATTCCGTTGCAGCATCACTTCCAACTAGATCCAGTTCATCTTTGCATTTCAGCTCAGTAGCAGTTGAATTATCTGCACTTCCATCACCTGCAAGCCCTGCACTTTCAACTTCATAGACTCACCAGAAACCCATTGCAGTAACTATTTAAGTTCAGCTGCACCTAACATACATCTAATAAATCTGTAGCTTCATACCCACAGATCCAACCCTGTAACAACCACATTACAACCTGCCACTTCAGCTTAATCAGCATCTAGAATTACTAGCATTTGCAGCTGCTCCACAAACCATTCTGCACTTCGTCTCCCATTCTCCATCTCAGTCGTACCACCTGTGTGCATCCACAGCACAAACACTTGCCCTTCCATGAAAATCACCACAGCTACTCCATTCTCAACACACAACAAGCACCAGCACTGCACATTGCCATTACCACATGAGACATCTAATCTCTACTCTTGCACTACATCAACAACTCACATCTCAAGCTCAGTTTCACCTTCAACTGCAGCTGCAATTGGTCCTTACTCCTCAGTTCACCAACAACACCTGCAATTGCAACTCCACATTTCAACTAACATCAACATCACACAAGGGGAGTAACACTCTTCCACCAATTTCAGCTCCTCTTAACTGATAAAATTAGCAGCTACAAGATCACCTGCCTCAGGTAAAACCCATTCAACCGACTGCAGCTTTGTCTCTGAACCATTTCAACCATAACTCCATTAACAGCAGACTACCAACAGTGTCTTCACTGCCACATCCCACTGCAACTCCCATTCTCTCTTTCACTGAACTTCCAACCCTGTAGAGCATACATTCCGTAATACTGAGCACCTGCAACTCCACTTGCACCAGTTGCATTGCCACAATCACCTATAGCTCAGTTCAAACATCTTCGCCCTGTCTTCCACAGATTCGTGATTTCTTCATCTTCCTGCTCTTAGAAGTAAATTCATCAAAACCCCAACTCTGATTTCTTCCATGAGTTTCAACATCTCAGATCTACCATCTTCTTTATCTTCATCAGCAGAAAACCCACATTCGTATTGAGTTTCACCCATATTCTATTTCATCACCATCTCTCAAATCAACAGTCGTAACAGACCCTAACTCCATATTCTATAAACCCATTTTTTCACAGCTTCAATTAATCAAACTCCGGTCTTATGAAACCCTGAATTCCAATCCTCTCTGATTCATGTCTTTCCCTGCTACTGAATTCAAATCAAACCCTCTCTCTTAATCTTCACCAACAGCATCACAGCATCTCGATCTCTCTCATCTTCCTCATCAATTCATACTCTGAATCTTCATCTCCAACTCTACAACAACCGTCACTGGTTTCGGGTAAAAGAAGAAATAAATGTCTCTTCTCTGAATTTTAGGTTATCTGTAGGAATGGAATTGACAGAGGCACCCATCGAAACGATACAGACCACCAAAGAGATATTTGTCCTGTCAGTTTCAGATAACTGACAGCTTATTTTGTTTGCTTACTCGGCTTTCAGTTGCGCGGAACTGACATTTATTCTTCACCTCTTTTGATGCATAACCTACACTGGTTCCAAGTGTCACTCGCCAGTGAATTGACCTTTTTGCCTTCTTGCTCAAAATGGACGTTTTTTTCCTTCTTTTGCTCTAAACGACTCCAAAGCACCTAAACACTCAAGAGTAAACATAAGATACATATTTTACAAGAGAAATAACAAGGAAAGCATAAACAATAGATATAAAATCAAGGTGTTTTAGACACCTATCAAATTCCCCCACACTTAGACTTTGCTAGTCCTCGAGCAAATCAAACTAAACTAAACTACATAAAACTCCCTTTCGTTGAGGATACGGTCAAACTTACCATGTGTGACAAGCCTTTAAACCCCTAGGTGTCCCTAGTGGACGAGTTGCTCGTGAGGGTTTACTAGAGGTATACCCACAAAACATACTTTTCCAACTTACAAGTTCTCTGAAATGATAGCATCCAACGCGCTAAGAAGACATAGAGATTCTGCACACTAGTAATAAGAAGTTAGACACATATATGAACGCAATCTCATCCTTAAAAGTTGAGAGAGAAATAACCATCCCTTATTGAAAGGAATTCGGGTTCGGAGTGATCAAAAGTCTCGACTCTGCCTCACAATAAAGGGTTTTATGAAGTTGCTCTCAATAATAAATAGCTTTTTATGGGTCACACATGTGTCCAGGTAGGAATGAAGAGAGAATCATGCGACACGTTGAGTAGTAGGAAGGCCAAACCCTCTGAATTGTTTTGAAAACCCACATCTTTTATTCATTTTGAAAACCCTTTTTTATGACGATCTCTAAGAAAGGAAATCAATCACTTAACGAAGGTTGGAATATGCTTACTTACCTCGTTATCCGTTTGACATGCAGCTAGCACCACTCTCACAGCATCCATAGAAACGTCTTCGGTCTTCAATCCTTGTCTTCATCTTCGTCTTCAGACCTCAACTCTTGATGATGAAATCTTGAACTTCGTAGAATCTTGACAATGTAACTCTTTTCTCTAATCCTTGTTGCTTGAAACTTCATTATGAATATTTCTTCTTCCATTGACTTATTGAATGAACACAAAACCAAAAATGAACTAAACAAACCAAAATATGATGCAATGAACATTTTTTTTTCTTTTTCTTTTTTTGATTTGGGGACTAATATGGAACATTTAATTAGATAACTATCAAATTACAGAGTTTTTGGTTGGCAGCCGAGCAACAAGCTATGCTCCAACCCTTTTCTGAATAACAACACCTAGTCTATGAAAAATAAAACTACCTGAACCACTGCCAACGTCGTTGCTAATTAAACAACAAACAAAATAAATAAGGTAAATAAAAAATGAAAACAAACAAAATATTAAAGCTAATGATGAACCTAATGAATTTTCTCTTTTTGTTTTTTGAGACAAGAGAAAATAAAATACAAATTAACAAATAAGATAAAATAAAGATGCAAGTGCAAAGGCCATGGTGTAAGTACTTTACCGCTCGATTCTTCACAACTTGTATGTCTCGATATCATAAACTTCTTAAACTCATCTTGATAATCCTCACTCTTGTACAATAGTCTTTAACTTGTAAAAATTCTGCTTCTTGTCTTGTTGCTTTACTTGAATTTGAAATCTGCTCATTTCTGTATTGTTGCTTGTAAACCTTGAACGTCTTCAAATTTCCTTCGAATTTGTGATGCTCCTCTTGTTGATGATGATAGTGTTTCTATGGACCTGTTGGTGTAGAGAGAGATAAAGTGGATGGTGCTAACTGCGAACAAGATTACAAGTGGTATGTAACTTAGCAATTCGATGTCACCATCATGATTGATAAAATAACACTCAAGAAATCAAAATAGTGCTTCTATTGGTGGGAGGTTGGGTATCTCACCATTCTACCCGGAGTTTACGTACGGTGACACACACTCTAAAAGCACAAATTTAGACACGTACAAAGAAGTGAAGGTCGGTGCCTCTCATGATGTAACATGGGTAGTCTCCACTATAGGGGATCACAACTCTAATACCGAATTCAATATGCACCTTATTTGCCACTGGCATGGTTAAATCCAACTTTAACTCTCATACAAGTAAGAAACCCGATCACGTTCTCTGTCATCTCTAAGTTCAGTCACCCTTGTGAGAATTTCTACGTAACCTTAGCGACATATATACTATGTGACTCTAAACTAATTACAAGTTGGAGTTTTTCATGCACTAGTTCAAATAAAAGTTTAAAATTTATGAAAAATGAAAAATTTACAATGCAAATGCTTAACCACTCCCCCACACTTAAACTTTACATTGTCCTCAATGTAAATTGAGTCATCCAAAGTAAGTCAAGGTGGGAAATTCTACATGATAATGTGACAAGAAATCAAAAAAAGTAAATACAAGACAAGAAAAAAAACTAAAACACAAGACAAGAAAATAAAAACAAGACAAGAAATACTCATCCTATGGGTTTCCTCCCATTTAGCGCTTGGTTTAAAGTCGTCAGCCCGACTATCTCCTTGATTTCTATGACTCCTCCATAAGGAGTACATCCAAAAAATTAGCTCATTCCACCACTTCGGAAGTGAAATTCTCATAATATGGTTTCAACCGGTGCCCATTAACTTTAAGTTCCTTGCATGTAGCTATGCTACGAATTTCAACTGCACCATGAGAAAAAAAATTGGTAACAATAAAAGGTCCAATCCAACGTGACCTTAATTTACCCGGAAATAATTGCAAGCGAGAATTAAACAAAAGCACTTTCTGCCCAACACAAAATTGTTTTCTAGAAATCATAGTATCACGAATGGCCTTTGTTTTCTCCCTGCGCGAGCTTTCAAATGCATCATTGCGAAGCTCCTCTAGCTCTTGGAGTTGTAACTTCCTTTGCTTTCCACCCCCATCCATCTCCATATTGCATTGCTTAATAGCCCAAACGCCTTATGGTCAATTTCAATGGGTAAATGACAAGGTTTACCATACACAAGTCTAAAGGGAGACATCCCGATAGGTGTCTTGTATGCGGTTCTATAAGCCCACAAAGCATCATTAAGTCGCATGCTCCAATCCTTCCTTGTTGGATTCACCGTCTTCTCTAGAATGGATTTCACCTCTCGATTAGAAACCCCAACTTGTCCATTTGTTTGGGGATGGTAAGATGTTGCAATATTGTGCGACACATTGTACTTCTTCAACAAGCTTTGTAAGATCCTGTTTTTGAAGTGAGAACCCCCATCGCTAATTATGGCTCTTAGAATTCCAAACATTGCAAAAATATTAGCTTGCACAAAATCTGAAACCACTTTAGAATCATTAGATGGGGTGGCCTTAGCTTCCACCCATTTGACATAATCAACATCAAGTAAGATATAAAAATTCCCATGAAAGTTGACAAAAGGACCCATAAAATCAATACCCCATACATCGAAAACTTCAATAAATTAAATAAAAGTTTGTGGCATTTGATTTCGGGCACCTAGATTTCCTGTTCTTTGGCACCTATCACAAGTTGTACAAAATGTATATGCATCCTTGAACAAGGTTAGCCAATAGAAACCGCTTTCAAGTACCTTGTGAGCGGTTTTCTTACACCCAAAATGTCCTTCGCAAGCATAAGAGTGACAAAAAGACAAGATAGAATGAAATTCAGATTCGGGAACGCACCTTCTTATTACTTGGTCGCTACAATGTTTCCATAAGTATGGATCATCACATATGTATTGGTTCTCCAACTTCTTAAGTTTGTCCCTCTCAGCACGATACAAGTTCTTTGGGATTTGTTTAGACACCAAGTAATTGACAATATCGGCATACCATGGTTCTCCAAAGAAAATTGAAAATAGTTGCTCATTCGGGAAACTTTCACGCAATGGGATAGCTTCCTTGTCCACAGTAAGACGGTTCAAGTGATCCGCAACGGCATTCTCAATTCCTTTCTTGTCCTTATTTCAATATCAAACTCTTGCAAGAGTAAAATCCATCTTATGAGCCTCGGTTTCGCTTCTTTCTTCATTTGCAAGTACCTAAGTGTTGCATGATCAGAAAAGACAACAACTTTTGTACCAATTAGATAAGAGCGAAACTTTTCCAAAGAAAAAACAATAGCTAACAACTCATTTTCAGTGGTTGTGTAGTATTGTTGGGCCTCATTTAACGTTCTAGAAGCATAATAAATAACATGAGGTATCGTCCCCACACGTTGCCCAAGCACCGAACCAACCGCATAGTCACTTGCATCACACATGAGCTCAAAAGGCTTGCTCCATTCCGTTGGTTTAATGATAGGGGCTGAAATCAAAAGTTCTTTCAAACAATTGAATGTCGCTTTACACTTTTCATCAAAGTTAAAAACCACATCTTTTTGCAATAAGTTGCAAAGTGGTGATGCTATCTTGGAAAAGTCCTTGATAAATCTACGATAAAAGCCTGCATGACCAAGAAAAGGGCGTATCTCCCTCATCGTAGTGGGAGGGGTTAAAGCACGAATAAGGTCTATCTTAGATTTATCAACTTCCAATCCTTTAGAAGATATTATAAGGCCTAAAACTGTGCCATGAGTTACCATTAAATTACACTTCTCCCAATTCAGAACAAGGTTTGTTTCAACACATCGTTCAAGGATTAGAGACAAGTTGTTCAAACAAAGGTCAAATGAATCACCAAAGACACTAAAGTCGTCCATGAACATTTCAATTATGTTTTCAACATATTCTGAAAAAATACTTACCATACACCTTTGAAAGGTAGCTGGAGCATTGCACAAGACAAAAGACATCCTTATATAAGCAAAAGTACCGAAAGGACAAGTGAAAGTAGTTTTTTCTTGATCCTACGGCGCTATCATAATCTGATTGTAACCTGAATAACCATCAAGGAAGCAATAGTAAGAGTGTCCAGCTAAACGTTCAAGCATTTGATCAATAAAAGACAATGGAAAATGATCCTTCCTAGTGGTGGCATTCAATTTCCTGTAATCAATACAAACCCTCCAACCAGTTTGCACACGAGTTGGCACAAGTTCGTTCTTATCATTCTCCACCACCGTCACACCTGATTTCTTTGGTAATACTTGTACCGGGCTCACCCACTTGCTATCGGATATGGGGTAGATAACACCCACGTCCAAAAGCTTGAGTATCTCCTTTTTCACAACATCCATCATGGGAGGGTTCAAACGACGTTGCGCTTCCCTTGTAGGCTTTGCATTGTCATCCAAATGAATCTTATGCATACAAATGGCAGGGCTTATACCTTTGATATCATCAATTGTCCATCCTATGGCCGTCTTGTACTTCCTTAGCACCCTTAGAAGTTTTTGCTCATGTAATTCACTAAGCTCGTTAGAAACAATCACAGGTAAGTCTTCCTTGTCACCCAAGTACAAGTACTTTAGATGATCGGGAAGAGGTTTCAATTTTAACTTTGGAGATTTAACAATTGAAGGTACAAGCTTTTCATCACTGCATGGTAAAGAAATAAAATATATATTATGAGTTTTCGTACATCCTTGTAGTGAGTTAAGATCACCAAGGGCTTCCTTGACTTCATTACCACACTCTACACCATTATCCATGGACGTAATTAAAACGGTTTCCAAAGCATCATCATCATTCAATTCAAACACTTGTTGTGCCAATGTATCCATAACATCAATGGAGAAACAAGAGTGGACATCACTAGGATATCTTATCGTTTCAAAAATGTTGAAACATATTGTTTCTCCATCAAACTCCATAGTTAGCGTTCCCTTGTCCATATCAATAATGGTTTGGACGCCCAAGTAACAATGGAAGAGATGAGTCTGGTGAACCTTCATTTATCTCTAACACATAAAAGTCAGCTGGAAATACAAGTTGATCATCCTGCACAAGAACATCCTCAACAATACCCATTGGGTAAACATTAGAGCGATCGGCTAATTGCAACACAATTCCAGACTTTTTAAGATGACCAAGATCAAGTGAATTATACATTGATGCAGGCATAACATTAACGGATGCACCTAAATCCAACATAGCTTTATCAAATGTAGTGTTACCAATTTTTACAAGAATGTCAAATAGTGGGAGTTTGTGTTGTAAGATTGTCGAAGCATTCTCCCCCACACTTAGCACTTCATTTCCTTTGAGACTTTGCTTATTGGTACACAAGTCCTTCAACACCTTTGCATACTTTGGAACTTGCTTAATAGCATCAATGAGTGGTATGTTCACATGGATCTTCTTGAGAATGTCTAAAATCTTTTTTTCTAGTTCCTCTTTCTTGGACTTTGCAAATCTGCAAGGGAAAGGTAGAGGAGGAACATAAGTAGAAACCGTAGTTTTAGAGTTAGGAATAGGTACCTCGGGTGTTTTGGGAATTTCATCCATCTTTTCCTCCAAAACCGGCTCCATGGGGAGTTCTTCTTTACCCAAATCAGTAACTTCGGGTTGCACAAGTTGTGTACCGCTTCTCAATGTAATAACATTGACACCCTATTTTGGGTTAATAGGTTGAGAAGAGAGTTTCTCACTATTTTGTTCCTTCAATTTGTTTGTATCAATCGCCATGGAGCCCATTTGTGTCTGCAACTCCTTGATAGCGCTCTTAGTTTATTGTTGACTTTCTTTAAACATGGTAGAAATGCCATGCATCATTGTTTGAATCTTTGCATCGATATCGGAACCTTGATTTTGCATTGATTATTGTGGTTGCTGAAATTGTTGTTGTTGTGGCTGGAATTGCTGTTGTTGTGGTTGAAATCCACTCGAACGGTTAAAAGTATGTTGTTGAACCGCACCTTGCTTGTTGGCATATCTAAAGTTGGGGTGATCTCTCCATCCCGGATTGTAGGTATTAGAATAAGGATCATACCGTCTTTTCTGATTTGGAAAGACCACACTAGCTTGCTCCAACTCTTCATCATATGAAGGCATAATAACCGCATCCATCTTATGCATCATTCTCTCCATATTATCCATCCTTTCATCATGGTGTGATGATGAATCAATAACTTCATGCACTCGCCTAACCGTTGGTTCACCTCTTCTGTAAAATTGTTGCGAGTTTGCAACCATGCTTTCAATCAACTCGGTAGCTTGGGCCACCGTCTTGTTCACTAGTGCTCCACCACCCGCGGCATCAAGAAGATATCTTTCACTTGGTTGGAGACCTTCGTAGAAGTATTGTATTATCATCACGTCACTAAATTGGTGGTGTGGGAAGCTTGCCACCAATCTCTTATACCGTTCCCAACATTCATATAAAGACTCCCCGTCCTTTTGTTGTATTCCAAAAATCTACTTGCGAATTTGAGTAGCTTTTGATGCAGGAGAATATCTCTCAAGGAAAAGTTTCTTCAACCCGTTCCATGTAATGACACTTCCGTATGGTAAATAATACAACCATTCCTTAGCATTGTCCGCCAAAGAGAATGGAAATGCTTTCAACATTGCACCATCGACATTAGTCTCCGGGGAAAGCATGGCCGTGACTATGGTATGGAAATCCATGAGATGCTTCTTTGGATCTTCATTCACCATGCCATGAAACTTTGGAAACTCTCTAATCAACCCCGGTTTGATCTCGAAGGTTGAATTTGTTTCAATACACCACCGTTGTGCATCAAGCTTATGAGACGCCAAGTCCTTGAGTGTACGATCACCCATTGCTTCTTCTTCAATTAGTGGTTCTTCAACTAGTGGTTCTTATACGAGTGGAACCTCTTGTTCTTCTTCTAGTTGTAACTCTTCTTCCACTTCTAACTCTTGTTCTTCCGTTGTGTCTTGACTTGGTTGGAGTATTATGCCTCTTCGAGTAGCTATCCCGCACCTTGGATAGTTCCAATCTTTAGAAGCTAGGGATTAGGTGTCTGAAAACAATTCTCGCAAACAAGTGAGAAACAAGACAAGAAAACAAAAAGCAAAGATAAAAGCAGAAATTATAAAAAGAAACTAAAAACTATATAACAGGCAGTATGCCTCCCCGGCAGCGGCGCCAAAATTTGATCGGTGTCGTATGCGTCAAAAGTAATTTCACTTTCTCACTCTATTAATATAAATGAAGTACGTGGTAAGAAAGAGGTCGTTCCCATAAAGATGCAATTGTTGTTATAAAATTCCAGTTTCTAAAGTAACCAAGGGGGGATTTTTGTTTTAGCAAAGCAATAAAAGTAATTGAAAGTAATAAAATAATTTGAATAATCAATAAGGAAGAGATATTAGTCACGAGATAGTATCATTCACAAACATGTATTTTCATCAATGACTAGATTTGAAATTTTAATCTCTCATTTACTAAAAGTCCAAGGATACCTTGATCGCAAGTATATCCCGCTTATTCCCTAATTTCATCACAACCACATTAAAAGATGCATATGTGAATTCTTCCTAGAAAGCAACCTAAAGTGTAAAAGCACAATTAAGTTTGAATCCCTAAAAGCACTAAGTTTTATGGAATAAGACTAATCAAGGCAATCAAACATGTAAAAGCACTAATTCGATTTAACCAAGGTTATGATTCACTTGTGACTGGTAGGATATATCACTACAAGCACTACCTACAATTATGCTACTTAGAATCAGGGATAAACAACTTTTTCGTATTGAAAACCCTAATAAAGCTTTAGAAATGAATACAAATCGGATTGATTCCGGACTAAACCAAACAAACAATCAAATATTGAGACAAAACTAATGCATTGAATCAAATATCATGTTGAGAAAACAACTTTATCCCATAACCAATAATTGTATTTAGCTACTCGTAGCTATGGAGTTCATCATAATCAATAATCAAACGAAAAAAAATGAAAACAAAATGAAAGCAAACCTTAGTCGCCACTCTACAATACTCCAAGTAGAAAAATACGTGATCCCCAGTTGTAGCAATCTTTTTAAATTTTGTAGCTTTTTCTCCTTTCCAATATTAGGTCAAGTCTTCAAAAGCCCACCTCCAAATAGTTCACCAAGCCTATGTGTGAGAAAACCCATGTAGAAAAACTAGCCAAAAGTGGTAGCTGGAAAACTGGTTGAGGGGCCAGAAGTTGGCCTAAAACATATCTCATGTGACGATTTCGCTATCTGACTCGGCTAAGTTGATCAGGACAGGCCATTGCACAAGCTATATCTTCTGTTGTGCAATTATTGTGCATAACAGCTCCTTGGCCAGTCATCTTGGCTGTGTATAATGTTGCAGCCATCTTGGCTCTTTCGTTCTCTCTAGTTCAACAACTGCTTCTTTCACTTTCATTTGCATCTTGTAACATCTCAGCTCAAACCTCAAACCTCAGTCGAAAACTTCCTTGATCTCCAACAGTGTCTTCACTGCCACAGCCCACTGCAACTCCCATTCTATCTTTCACTGGACTTCCAACCCTGTAGGGCATACATTCCATAATACTGAGCACCTTCAACCTCACTTGCACCAGTTGCATTGCCACAATCACCTATAGCTTAGTTCAAACATCTTCGCCCTGTCTTCCACAGATTCGTGATTTCTTCATCTTCCTGCTCTGAAAAGTAAATTCATCAAAACCCCAACTCTGATTTCTTCCATGAGTTTCAACATCTCAGATCTACCATCTTCTTTATCTTCATCAGCAGAAAACCCACATTCAAATTGAGTTTCACCCATATTTTATTTCATCACCATCTCTCAAATCAACAGCCGTAACAGAGCCTAACTCCATATTCTATAAACCCATTTCTTCACAGCTTCAATTAATCAAACTCAGGTCTTATCAAACCTTGAATTCCAATCCTCTCTGATTCATTTCTTTCCCTGCTACTGAATTCAAATCAAACCCTCTCTTTTAATCTTCACCAGCAACATCACATCATCTCGATCTCTCTCATCTTCCTCATCAATTCATACTCTGAATCTGCATCTGATGCTAGGATCAACCTGATTCACAGAGTGTAAAGCATTCGGTTAATCTACACCTTGAGAGATTATTCTTGGTGGGTTAGTTGGATAGAAACTGGTAGTCGAGCGCTTCCGTATCCAGTGACAACAGGAATCCGGGGGATAACATAGCTTATTGTTATTCTACGGTTGGTAACGATATAAATTCAACAATAGATAAACTTGTATTTCAATTAAGTTTCATTTCAGTGACGGCGAAGGATTTCCTGGTCATCTTTTTTCTCATTGTTTACAACAAAGCTTTATTATTTCTTTTATTAATTAGTTCAATTCAAAATCTAAAAACCCCCCTTTAGGTTACTTATAACAACTAATGTCTCCATGCTCTTCGTGGGAACGAACTCCTTGCCATTATATTACCAGTTAATAGTGTGGAAAAAAGTGAATTAATTTGTTGTGTAAACGACGCGCATCAAGCTGCACATTTCAACTAACAACAACATCACACAAGGGGAGTAACACTCTTCCACCAATTTCAGATCCTCTTGACTGATAAAATTAACAGCTACAAGATCACCTGCCTCAACAACATCACACAAGGGGAGTAACACTCTTCCACCAATTTCAGATCCTCTTGACCTGACTGATAAAATTAACAGTTTCAGATAACTGACAGCTTATTTTGTTTGCTTACTCGGCTTTCAGTTGCGCGGAACTGACATTTATTCTTCACCTCTTTTGATGCATAACCTACACTGGTTCCAAGTGTCACTCGCCAGTGAATTGACCTTTTTGCCTTCTTGCTCAAAATGGACGTTTTTTCCTTCTTTTGCTCTAAACGACTCCAAAGCACCTAAACACTCAAGAGTAAATATAAGATACACATTTTACAAGAGAAATAGCAAGGAAAGCATAAAAAATAGATATAAAATCAAGGTGTTTTAGACACCTATCAAATTCTCCCACACTTAGACTTTGCTAGTCCTCGAGCAAATCAAACTAAACTAAAATACATACAACTCCCTTTCGTTGAGGATACAATCAAACTTAGCATGTGTGACAACCCTTTAAACCCCTAGGTGTCCCTAATGGACGAGTTATAGTATTGTGAGGGTTTACTAGAGGTATACGCATAATACCTAGAACGAGAAGACGAAGGCAACGACAAAAGAACGGAGTCATTCTGAGTTCGTATGAAGAAGTTACGAGCAAACAAGAACTTAGAATCATAAAAGGGAAAAGTGGTCATTTTACAATACAAGTGCTATTGGGAACCCCGTTATCCGTTAAGGGCAGTCACTCTGCTAAGGGCCATTCAAGTTTCAAAGGAGCTGCTATAGGCAGTCAGGTCTTTTACAAAGGGGGAGGCATGAATTCAAAATCTGTTGAAGGCACCCGGCCTATTTGCTAGGGGCATGGCGTCTTCATTAATTCAAAACCAGACACAATCAACGGTTGTTGTTACTCGGGATTGATTATCATGATCACGATGGTAACTGATTTGAAGTGATGTTCGAATGGGTCATTAGGTCATTGGAGGCGGTAGGAAATATGGGTTGTTGTCTGATTTTGATAATTCGAGATAGAAAACAGAGAACGGGGTTGCTGCCATTATCGTGCAGTGATGAGAGAGTCTGGTTCGTTGGGAGCTCGAGATCGAGTTGTTGATGTGATGAATTCCTCTAGCGATGGAGATTCGAGCAAGGTAACTGTCGAATAGGAATAAGAACAAAGTGATGATGATACTCGGTAATGGTGGTTGTCACAGATGAAGAGCTCGTGGAAGAACATAGGATGGTGTTGATTATCGATGATGAATTTGATCGTTTCTGATGTCTCGAGTCTGTCATGGAGGAACTTGGAAGATGGGTGACGAATAACGAGATTTGAATCTGTGTTGAGTTTGGTCGAGATATGGCTGCTGCTATTGATTGAAAGAAGAAGATAAGAAGGCAGAGAAGGAGTTGTTAGATGACGTCATCATGGGACCCATTTCTATTGTGATAAACTCGTACAAGTCTGAAGAGGGAATAGGCAGAGCACATGGTGGAGAACTTTGACGCGTTTTGAACATTAGTGATGATTATGTGTACTACGGAACGTCGAGGCTGGAGAGGTTGACGGTGCATATGAAGATACAAATGGTTCCTCAAAGGATCGGATGGATCATAATCCATACGTACGTTACTAGAATACACCTCGCTGCACTGAAGTATCAGCAGGTAAACTCCACAACTTTCGTTTTCTATCTTCTACGACTTTTGTGGATCGGCTAGGGTATGTATAAGCTATAAATAGGAGTTGAAAATCGGAGAAAAAATCACCTCTTCTTTTATTATTCCTTCTGTAGCTAGAGACAAAAAAGTTTTGCTTCCTGACTTTTCTTGTAAACTTTTATATTTAGTTTCAATTTCTTTCTTTCTTATTTATTTAATTCTTATTACTTTTTAGCTATGAGTAGCGAAACTTCTTTTTGATTAGGGATGACTTCAAAGTCTTGAACAATGAAGCTTTAATTTCTTAAACCAAGTTTATTTCAAGTTTTATTTTATTGTTGATTATCTTTATTATTTTTAATTTTTAAGAATATTGATGGGTTATTTAAAATGATCAATTAAATTAACCAATTGATATTTCTTCTACTAGTTTAGGGTTGTGTGATACGTGTAATTTCCACATCAGCTCTTTACACAAGTAGTAAATCCCAAGAGCTGACAGAGGGATTCTGTTAAGCAATTGTGTATAAAGATAACACTAGTAAGCGGGTCGAGCCTATGCGTCTGATGCTAGGATCAACCTGATTCACAGAGTGTAAAGCATTCGGTTAATCTACACCTTGAGAGCTTATTCTTGGTGGGTTAGTTGGATAGAAACTGGTAGCCGAGCGCTTCCGTATCTAGTGACAACAGGAATCCGGGGATAACAGAGCTTATTGCTATTCTACGGTTGGTAACAATATAAACAATAGATAAACTTGTATTCAATTAAGTTTCAATTCAGTGATGGCGAAAGATTCCCTGGTCATCTTTCTTCTCACCGTTTACAACAAAGCTTTATTATTTTCATTTATTAATTAGTTCAATTCAAAATCTAAAAACCCCCCTTTCAGTTACTTATAACAACTAAAGTATCCTTGCTCTTCGTGGGAATGAACTCCTTGCCATTATTACCAGTTAATAGTGTGGAAAGAAGTGAATTAATTTGTTGGAGAAAATTGTCAATACTACAAGAAAAGATTGGAGCTTCAGGCTTAATGATGCACTTTGGGCATATAAAACGGCGTATAAGACACCAATTGGTATGTCTCCATATCGGTTGGTTTATAGCAAAGCTTGTCATCTCCCAGTTGAACTAGAACACAAGGCTTTTTGGGAGGTAAAGATGTACAACATTGAGTATGATGAAGATGGGAAACAAAGGAAACTACAAATAAATGAGCTCGAGGAAATACGTAATGATGCTTATGAGAGCTCTCATATATATAAGGAAAAGACGAAGTTATTCCACGACAAAATGATTTCTCGAAAAAGTTTTGTTGTGGGGAAAAAAGTTCTTTTATTTAATTCTCGTCTTAAGTTATTTCCTGGCAAGCTAAGGTCCCGATGGGTAGGACCATTTGTTGTTACTAATGTTTTTCCTCATGGTGTAGTTGAAATAACTAGTCCTAAAATTGGGAAAGTTTTCAAGATCAACGACCATAGACTGAAGCCATACTACGAGAACTTCATTACAGTGGATGTTGATGAGATTGAGCTTCGTGATTGACTTCCTATGGAGGAGTAATTTGGAGAATGCCAAGTCGGGTTGAGGACGTAAAACTAAGTGCTAAATGGGAGGCAGCCCATCGGTTTTGTATCTCTATCTTTTGTATTTTATTTTTCTTAGTTTTTCATATCATATTTTGATTTCCCACCTTGATTTTACTTAGGATGAGTCAATTACATTGAGGATAATGTAAAATTTAAGTGTGGGGGAGTATTTTGCATATAGAGTTTTTAAAATTTTGCATAAAAAGCTCCAACTTGTAGAGATTTTAGAGTCATTAGCATGCTTCTAGGTATGTTTACATAGAGATTCTGACCGACATAACTGAACTTGGAAGTGTTAGGGAACTACGTTCGGATTTCTTGCTTGTTAGAGTGTTAAATAATGGATTTAATCATGCCGGTGATGCAAATAAGGAGCAGGGAGAATGCATTATTAGAATTGATGATCAATCATTAGTGGAGGCCACCTATTTTCAAATCGACAGAGGCAACAGACCAAATTTTCTTTGTAGCTAACTAAAGAATTTTCTTTTGAGTGTGTGTCACCATACGTTAATTCCGGGTAGAATGGTGAGCTACCCGACCTCCCACCAATAGAAGCACTACTCTTTGATCTCTCGAGTGCTAATTTTGTCAATCATGAGGGTGACGTCTATAAATGAAAACCACCTTCTTGTAGTTTGATTTGCAGTTAGCACCATTCTCTTTTTCGCCAACAATAGGTCCATAGAAACACATCATCATCAACAAGGGAGCGACATCAAAATCTACAAGGAAAGTTGAAGACGTTTGAGGTTTAAGCAGCAATTCAAGAAAGAACAGATTTCATAAACAAGTAAAGCAGCATATAATGAGTAGATTTTATATGCGGAATTCTATATCCAAGTATGAAGACTTATTTACAAGAGCGAAGAAAAACAAAAGATGAGAGCTATTGAAGTTTAGGATACAAAGACAATACAAGTTATGAAAATTCAAGTGGTAAAGTACTTCTTTCATGACCATGTTAATTTTGATTTCATTTATATTTTTGTAGTTCCAATCCTTTTGAAAAAAAGAAGATTTGCATTTAGGTTGTTATTTGTTCAATAAGGCCATAGGGAAGAAAAATATATAAAGAAGTTTCAAGCAACAAGGAAATAGAGGAAAAAAGTTACAAATTGTCAAAGTTCTACGAAGTTTAAGAGTTTATCATCAACAGTTGAAGACCGAAGACGAAGACCAAGAAAATGAATAAGATGAGCTGAAGGAAGACGTTTCTATTGGATGTTGTGAGGGTGGTGCTACCATTACTGCCAATCGGATGTGAAGGTGGTAAGTATTCCCATCCTTTCTATAGTGGTTGATTTCCTTTCTTAGAGATCATCAGAAAAGAATTTTTATTTCCCACGATCTTGTGGGGTCTCCAGAAATAATTCGGAAGGTTTCCTTCCCACCATTCAACGTGTGTAGGATTTATCTCTTCATTCCTACCTGCACAATGTGAGACCCATAAAAAAAAAAGTCGTCTTATTGAGTGTAATTATCATAAAACCCTATTGGTGAGGCAGAAGTCGAGGCGAAATGCTTATTGATCGCTCTCAAACACGTGTTCTCTCATTATGGTGTGGTTATTTCTCACTCAACATTTAAGAATGAGAATATGTTCTTTGGTATTTCTAACTTCTTATTACTAGCATGCAGAAACTCTATGTCCTCATAGCTATTTGGATGCTTGGGACGCTGGAGCGCTTTGAAGTTGGAGTAAGCCCTCACGAGACTATAACTCGTCCACTAGGAACACCTAGGGGTTTAAAGGCTTGTTACACATGCTAAGTGTGACCGTATCCTCGGCGAAATGGAGTTGTTGTATTTTAAGTTAGATAGTTTGCTCGAGGACTAGCAAAAGCCAAGTGTGGGGGAATTGGATAAGTGCATATTTCACATATATTTAATGTCAAATCCATTCTATTATTTGTTGGTTTTCTTGCAAATTATTGTATATTACGCTTGTTTTCTCTTATTTGTGTTTTATTAGGAAAAATCATCCAAAAGAAGTGAATCGACAATTAATTGTGAAATGAAAGAAGCTAGCTACAAGTGGAGAAGGGCCAAAGACCAATTGGAACTCGTTCAAATTCAATATTTCTACTTTCATTGTGTATAGGACGAGAAGACGGAGGCAATGGAGAAAGAACGGAATCATTCTGAGTTCGTATGAAGAAGTTACGAGCAAAACAAGAACTTAGAAGCATAAAAGGGCAAAGTGGTCATTTTAAAGGACAAGTGCTATTGGGACCCCCGATATTCGTTAAGGGAAGTCACTCTGCTAAGGTCCATTCAAGTTTCAAAGGAGATGCTATAGGCAGTCAGGTCTTTCACAAAGGGGGAGGCAGGAATTCAAAATCTGTTGAAGGCACCCGGCCTATTTGCTAGGGGCACTGCATCTTCATTAATTCAAAACCAGACACAATCGACGGCTGCTGTTACTCGGGATTGGTCATCATGATCACAGATGGTAACTGATTTGAAGTGATGTTCGAATGGGTCATTAGGTCATTGGAGGCAGTAGGAAATACGGGTTGTTGTCTGATTTCGATAATTCGAGATAGAAAACAGAGAACGAGGTTGCTGCCATTATCGAGCAGTGATGAGAGAGTCTTGTTCGTTGGGAGCTCGAGATCGAGTTGTTGTTGTGATGAATTCCTCCAGCGATGGAGATTTGAGCAAGGTAACTGTCGAGTAGGAATAAGAACATAGTGATGATGGTACTCAGTAATGGTGGTTGTTTAATATCACAGATGAAGAGCTCGTGGAAGAACAGAGGATGGTGTTGATTATCGATGATGAATTTGATCGTTTCTGATGGCTCGAGTCTATCATGGAGGAACTTGGAAGATGGGTGACGAATAACGAGATTTGAATCTGTGTTGAGTTTGGTAGAGATATGGCTACTGCTATTGATTGAAAGAAGAAGAGAAGAAGACAGAGAAGGAGTTGTTAGATGACGTCATCAAGGGACCCACTTCTATTGTGATAAACTCGTACAAGTCAGAAGAGGGAATAGGCAGAGCACGTGGTGGAGAACTTTGACGCGTTTTGAACATTAGTGATGATTATGTGTACTACGGAACGTCGAGGCTGGAGAGGTTGACGGTGCATATGAAGATACAAATGGTTCCTCAAAGGATCGGATGGATCATAATCCATACGTACGTTACTAGAATACACCTCGCTGCACTGAAGTATCAGCAGGATAAATTCCACAACTTTCGTTTTCTTCTTCTACGACTTTTGTGGATCGGCTAGGGTATGTATAAGCTATAAATAGGAGTTGAAAATCGGAGAAAAAATCACCTCTTCTTTTATTATTCCTTCTGTAGCTAGAAACAAAAAAATTTTGCTTCCTGACTTTTCTTGTAAACTTTTATATTTAGTTTCAATTTCTTTCTTTCTTATTTATTTAATTCTTATTACTTTTTAGTTATGAGTAGCGAAACTTCTTTTTGATTAGGGATGACTTGAAAGTTTTGAACAATGAAGCTTTAATTTCTTAAACCAAGTTTATTTCAAGTTTTATTTTATTGTTGATTATCTTTATTATTTTTAATTTTTAAGAATATTGATGGGTTATTTAAAATGATCAATTAAATTAACCAATTGATATTTCTTCTACTAGTTTAGGGTTGTGTGTTAAGTGTAATTGTCACATAAGCTCTTTACAAAGTAGTAAATCGCAGAGGTGACAGAGGGATTCTGTTAAGCAATTGTGTATAAGGATAACACTAGTAAGCGGGCCGAGCCTATGCGTCTGATGCTAGGATCAACCTGATTCACAGAGTGTAAAGCATTCGGTTAATCTACACCTTGAGAGATTATTCTTGGTGGGTTAGTTGGATAGAAACTGGTAGTCGAGCGCTTCCGTATCCAGTGACAACAGGAATCCGGGGGATAACATAGCTTATTGCTATTCTACGGTTGGTAACAATATAAATTCAACAATAGAAAACCTTGTATTTCAATTAAGTTTCATTTCAGTGACGGCGAAGGATTCCCTGGTCATCTTTTTTCTCATTGTTTACAACAAAGCTGTATTATTTCTTTTATTAATTAGTTCAATTCAAAATCTAAAAACCCCCCTTTAGGTTACTTATAACAACTAATGTCTCCATGCTCTTCGTGGGAACGAACTCCTTGCCATTATATTACCAGTTAATAGTGTGGAAAAAAGTGAATTAATTTGTTGTGTAAACGACGCGCATCAAGCTGCACATTTTAACTAACATCAACATCACACAAGGGGAGTAACACTCTTCCACCAATTTCAGATCCTCTTGACTGATAAAATTAACAGCTACAAGATCACCTGCCTCGGCTAAAACCCATTCAACCAACTACTGCAGCTTTGTATCTGAACCATTTCAACCATAACTCCATGAATAACAGACTACCAACACCTCAAAACTCAGTCGAAACCTTCATTGATCTCCAATAGTGTCTTCACTGCCACTACCCACTGCAACTCCCATTCTCTCTTTCACTGAACTTCCAACCCCGTAGAGCATACATTCCATAATACCGAGCACCTGCAACTCCACTTGCACCAGTTGCATTGCCACAATCACTTATAGCTCAGTTCAAACATCTTCGCCCTGTCTTCCACAGATTCGTGATTTCTTCATCTTCCTGCTCTTAGAAGTAAATTCATCAAAACCCCAACTCTGATTTCTTCCATGAGTTTCAACATCTCAGATCTACCATCTTCTTTATCTTCATCAGCACAAAACCCACATTCGAATTGAGTTTCACCCATATTATATTTCATCACCATCTCTCAAATCAACAACCATAACAGACCCTAACTCCATATTCTATAAACCCATTTCTTCACAGCTTCAATTAATCAAACTCAGGTCTTATGAAACCCTGAATTACAATCCTCTCTGATTCATGTCTTTCAATGCTACTGAATTCAAATCAAACCCTCTCAATTAATCTTCACCAGCAGCATCACACCATCTCGATCTCTCTCATCTTCCTCATCAATTCATACTCTGAATCTGCATCTCCAACTCTACAGCATCCGTCACTAGTTTAGGGTAAAAGAAGAAATAAATGTCTCTTCTCTGAATTTCAGGTTATCTGTATGAATGGCAATTTACAGAGGCACCCTTCAAAACGATACAGACCACCAAAGTGATATTTGGCCTGTCAGTTTTAGATAACTGACGGCCTATTCTGTTGGCTTACTCAACTGTCAGTTGTGCGGAACTGACAATTATTCTTCACCTCCTTTACTTTCTTCACCTCCTTTGATGCATAACCTACGCTGGTTCCAAGTGTCACTCGCCGGTGAATTGACCTTTTTGCCTTTTTTGCGATAAATGGACGTTTTTTCCTTCTTTTGCTCTAAACGACTCCAAAGCACCTAAACACTCAAGAGTAAACATAAGATACATATTTTACAAGAGAAATAACAAGGAAAGCAAAAACAATAGATATAAAATCAAGGTTTTTTAGACACCTATCAGTAACATCATCATATGCAGCATCACAATTTCTCTTTATATATGGATTTTCAGGTTTCTCCCATTCTCTAGTGGTTTGCATAATATTTGGAGAAACAGTTATGCTACTAGAACAAGCTATTCTATTACAATCAACATAAATAGTTATGGTACCAATTTGCTTGGGGGAGTACCATTCCATTGCAAAGCATGTTTTGTCTTATTTGAAATTTGGTGCACTTCCAAGTAAATAGGTACCCCTGTGTTTGAATCCAAAAAACTCGCCGTTTACTAGTACAATAGATTGAATATTGGTGGAGTTCTACTCTCTCTTTCTCCTTGTGAATAAGAGGGTGATAGTATTTAGGTACACGTGTAATAGGTGGTTTGGATAATTTTTGTATATGGTGAAAAAGATAGGATACCATGTACACCACAAACTTTTTATTCGGAAACTTGTATGGAAAAACGTGTCACGATCAGTAGCAGAGATCAAAAATAAAGATCCAATACCTGGTATGTGGACAAGTTTTACTTGACCGATCTCAAAAATCAATGTTCAAGTAAATAACCTAGTATGTACTCGAACCATAATAAGGACCGAATTCCAATAAGAACAAGTCTTGTAATCTTTCTTTCAAGACACAGATCCTCAAGAATAAATCTTGTAGGTTCTAGACAATCTTTTAGGCTTAAAGACTATCCAAATTATTTAATGTACTAATTGTAATATTAATATTATAAAGATAAACAACATCATGTAGGAAAGAAATAACATAAGGCAGCAAAAGTTTTGTTAATGAAGAAAACTGCGGTTTGCAGAAAACCCAGGGAACCAGTCCATAACTTGAACACCACATTGTATTAAGCCGTTACAAACAGTAGCATACTATCAGACTTTGGACTGGAATGTAGTTGAGGTCGAACTGACCCTTCAAACAATTCAACTTCAGTTGTGCTCCTTTACATCTCTTAGATATCGCAAAATCCTGCCAATATGATTCTCTAGATGACGTCCTTGACAGGCCTTGGAGTTGCTTTAATCAAAATGAAGACTATTTGACTATTTTTCTCTAACTGAAAGCCTATTTGATTTCCTTTCAGAAAAATATTCAATCAGGGTATGGAAATCTACATGCTTATGATATGGATCTTCAAGAAAAAAAAGTATCAAGAAAACTCAACGATTATGACAACTTATTCTCTTCAAAACTTATAGAGATGCTGATGAGGGTAGATTTATGGAAAACAACTATATTATTTTATTATTATTGTTTGTATTTTACTAATGATATTTTTAGTAAAAAATAATGCATTCTCGGATTCAATATTTAGGGTAATTTTAGGATAGTCTAGAAGTTTATTTTAAGAGTTTAATAAGTTAGGAAAGTTACCTAAAGGTGGTAGATATCTTATGCGTGTCGTGAGTACAATAAATTAAATCACTTATTTCCACACAATTAACTAGTAATATAAAGAAAGCAAAGATCGTTCCCACGAGGAGCAAGGAGTTTTCAGTTGTTGAATGTCACAAAAGGAGAGTTTGTTATAGATTACTAAACAATCATTAAAGTAATATATTCATTTATTCGTCACAAGTTATAGATTATCACCAACCATAGGATTATTATCAAACATTAGTATCAACTGAAGAAAAAGGAGTAGCATCCACGATGGCAGCATCGAGGTTGATCAGGACGAGAAGTATCATCATCCTCGCGGGATTGATCAGTACGAAGAGTATTATCAGCTTCACCACTGTCATTCAGAATAATGTCATCCAAAGCGACATACTTGGAATGCTTGTCCTTTTTAAAGAAAACACCGACATCATGATCGCTAATGTCACTTTTAATGGCTTCGCTATCCTCATTAGACAACTCATAATCAACTTTTTCCTCCTCATCATCTTCATCATTGCTAACTGGGCAAAATCCAAAGTCATCGGGGGAAGATTATGTTCCTCGCAAATCCTATCAGCAAGTTTCTGAGATTCAACATTGAGAGCTTGTCGAGCATTCTTCTTAACCTTGGTGATTGAAGACTCTATAACCCAGGTCGAAGAACTTTTGTTAGAGCACTGCTCGTTCGAACTCGCATGCGTTGCTATCTCAAGCATGTTTGTCAATGTTAGTGATCAAAACTATAAGTATTGATTTCTAGCCTATTTATAGATGTCTCGGACTAGGACATAGTTTGTGTAGTTGAGCTTAGACTTCACGGCGCTTATCACTTGAAGACGAAGAACTACTAAGGAGATCTTGTGGAACTTCATCGACAAAAGGTATGTGCAGACTTAGACTCATCTATCACTTGGAAAGTCTATTTCTACTCCATCTCCTATATTTAGACATAAGTCGTGTTACCATATAGTTTTCTCTATACACATTTGAGATTTCGAGCTGAGTATATCTCGCTTACATATTTATCGAAATATGCGTTGGTAAGCTTTCGCTTTGACCAAGTTCATCTTATATCATGAGAAAATTATCGAGTAACAACTTACATGGTTTGTGTGATACAATCATTTGGTGTAAGACTTGGAATGTTTCGATAATGATTATTTCAATATCTTGAAAATTGCTTTGATGCTAATAGTGTGTGAAAACGGTTATTGTCATTATAGAAGAATGTTTCAATAATTGAAATAAAGAGTTGAGATTATGTAACCATCTTTGGATATAAGCATATATAGTATGTTCGCACATTAGTGTATAAATCCATAAAGTGGGAACCAAGAGTATGCATATGTGTGTATACGAAATTGGTGAAGGAGACAGGTTAAGTATGTGTACCCGTAAGCATACTGGCGGAAGTTTTCCAACCGAAAAATTCTGCTGAGTTTGGGAATTAACAAGCTCTTAACTAGTCACCTTAAGTACGCATACTGGCGGAAGTTTTCGAACCGAAAATTTCTGCTGAGTTTGGAAACTAAACCAACTCATATCCGGTTGTTTAAGTACGCATACCCGTATGCATACTTAAGTTGGTTACTTTATCAAATCGGCTAGTTCATGAACTAAAACATTTATCAATAAGGAATACAATCTTTGCAAATGGTGGCTATAATGTTCATGTATTTATTCGAGTGAATCAAATCGATTTTGCTTCAATTGTGTTCTTGTATAAATCCATGATAATATAGCAATTGAACAACTCTTTAATTAGTTTCGTTTGAGTCATTTGAACTAGTAATGGTTAAGCTGAATAAGGTTGATATGATAGTAATCATATGGTTAACCTCGGTTAACTATTTATGAACCAACATGGTGTACACGTTTAGGTACGGTTACATAAACCTAAATGAGGGTACATTTCATTTGTGTGTAACAAGCTAAGTTCGATATAACAGTTGAAAGATATTAGCTTGGTTGAATCAGGTTTTTCATCTAACGGTGATTATTGAATGCTTTGTTACCAAGGTAACTTGGATTACAAACCCTGATTTGAAAACTATATAAAGGAGAACTCTAGCAACTGGGAAACCTAATCCCCACACCTACTGTGTGTTACTAGTTGCATAACTAGAGTCGATTCTCCTTTAACCTTAGATTTCTTCTCGAGACCCTGTAGGTTAACGACTTGAAGACTTCATTGGGATTGTGAAGCTAGACCCAACTATTCTCTTTGTAGTTGCGTGATCTGATATGTTGTTTCTATCGTGATTGAGTGCGATTGTAAAATTGGCTTGAGATTTATATCCGATAGGCAAGATAGAAAAGTAATCATAAACATTTTCGTCTCATCGTTTGTGATTCCACAATAACTTGTTTCGCTAGTCGATTAAGTTTATTGTGAGGTGATTGATAATACTAGGCCGTTCTTCCGGAATATAAGTCCGGTTTATCAATTGGTTCCTGTTCACCTTGATTTATCGAAAGACGGAACAAAAACTCTTGGGTATTTCTGTGGGAGACAGATTTATTCAATCCTATAGACTTTTCTGTGTGAGACAAATTTGTTTATCAAGTCTTCGACTTTGGGTTGTAGCACTCTTAGTTGTGGGTGAGATTATCTAAGGGAATCAAGTGTGTAGTATCCTGCTGGAATCAGAGACGTAAGGAGCGCAACTGTACCTTGAATCAATGTGAGATTGATTAGGGTTCTGTTAGAGCATTGCTCGGTCGAACTCGCATGCGTTGCTATATCAAGCATGTTTGTCAATATTAGTGATTAAAACTATATGTCTTGATTTCTAGTATACTTATGACTAAGTCCCGGTCTAGGATAGTTAAGAATAGTTGAGCTCCAGACTCCATGGCGATTATCTTGCAAAGACGAAGAACTACTCAAGGAACCGGTGGAACTTAATCTGACTAAAATGTATGTGGAGACTTGAACTCATCTTGTCACTCAAAAGTCTATCTACTCTATCTCCTACTCTTGAGACAATAGTCGTATAAGTATGATAGTTTTCATACATACACATTTGCTATTTCGAGCCGAGTTTACTCGCCTATCTTTTTCTCGAAATACGTGTTTGTAAGCTTTTGCTTTAACCATCTCCATCTTTACCCGTGACGAAAGTCATGATGACGTTTCAATCTTGAAAATAGCTTTGATGACGATAGTCGATTCTTTATGTCTAACGACTATTATAACATTATAGAAGAATGTTTTAATGATTGAAATGTAGAGTTGAGAATATGTAACCACCTATGGATGTAAGCATTTAGTGTGTTCGCACATTTTTGTATAAGTCCATGTGTCGGAAACCAAGTGCGTGCATATGTGTGCATGCGGTATTGGTTAAGGAGATAGGTTGGGTATGCGTACCCGTACGCATACTAGCGGAAGTTCACGTCCGTGAAATTCTGCTGGGTTTGAAGTTTACGAATTCAAAAAACCAGTCACCTTAGGTACGTGTACCCGTACGCGTACTGGCGGAACTTTTCACCCGAAAAAGTCTGCTGAGTTTGGAAACTAAAACCAACTCAAAATTCGATAGCCTAGGTACGCATACCCGTACGCGTACCCAAGCTGGTTATTTCTCAAATCGGTAGTTCATGGACTTAAAACAATAAATTATAAGGAATGCAATCTTCGCAAACCGTGGGTATATTGTTCATGAATTGATTCAAATGAACAAACCGATTTTGTTTCAATTGTGTCTATGTATAAATACCCAAGAAATTGAACAACTCTTGAACTAGTTCTTATGAGTCATTGGAACTAGTTATGAGAAAGATGAATACGGTTGATATGAAAGCACTCATATGGATAACCATTGGTAAACCATTTGTGAACCAACCAATGTACATGTTTAGGTACAGTTACTCAAACCTAAATGAATACATTTCATTTGTGTGTGACAAGCTAAGTTTCGATCTAACGGTTGAAAGATATTAGCTTGGATAAATCAGGTTTTCATCTAACGGTGAATATTGAATGCTTTGTTACCAAGGTAACTTAGATTGCAAACCCTGATTTGAAAACTATATAAGGAGACGTCTAGCAACTTTGCAAAACTAATCCCCATACCTCCTGTGTGATGCTAGTTGGTTTGCTAGAGTCGATTCTCTTTTAATCGTAGGTTTCTTCTCGAGACCCTGTCGATTATCGACTGAAAGACTTCATTGGGATTGTGAAGCCAGAAGAAACTACTTCTCTTGTAGTGAGCGATTTGATCTTTCCATTTTCCATCGTACGAGTTCAGTTGGACTAATTGACTTGAGATTGTATCTTCGATAGGGCAAGATAAAAAGAAATCACAAACATCTTCATCTCATCGTTTGTGATTCCACAATATCTAGTTTCGCTACCATACGATTTAGATTATTGTGATGTGATTGATAATACTAGGTTGTTCGGGAATATAAGTCTGGTTTATCAACTGGTTCTTGTTCACCTTTGATTTTTATCAAAAGACAGAACAAAACTTTTAGGTTTATCTGTGGGAGAAAGATTTATCTATCTTTGTAGACTTTTCTGTGCGATACAGATAAAAGTATTCGACTTTGGGTCGTAGAAACTCTTGGTTGTGGATGAGATCAGCTAAGGGCATCAAGTGCGTAGTATCCTGCTGGGATCAGAGACGTAAGGAGCGCAACTGTACCTTGAATCAGCGTGAGATTGATTAGGGTTCAACTACAGTCCAGACCGAAGTTAGTTTGTAGTAGGATAGTGTCTGTAGCGGCTTAATACAGTGTGGTGTTCAATCTGGACTAGGTCCTGGGGTTTTTCTGCATTTGCGGTTTCCTCATTAACAAAACTTCTGGTGTCTGTGTTATTTCTATTCTGCATTATATTTTGTTATATAATTGACATATCACAGGTTGTGCGTTTGTATCGATCAATTGTGAAATCCAACCTTTGGTTGTTGATTGGAAATTGATTGATCCTTGGACATTGGTCTTTGGTACCATCCAGGTTTATCTCTCTTGTATTTAATCGAGACTCGCAGATTTCTTGAGTAAGATTTAAATCAAGAGATAGAGATATAAGAACTCTTTGATATACTTTTCTATTGATTGAGTGTAACTGTCTAGTTGATTCTCATAAAAGTATATTGGAGTTAGTCCATACAGATTGCTAATCGAAATATTGGGTGAGGTTGTTAGACCCCCGCTTTTTCAATTGGTATCAGAGCAGGCAAACACGTTAAAGACCTTATAAGTCTGTGTTTGTAGCTATATGATTATGGATGAGTCTATCCCTAATAACATATCAGTTCAGAAATTACCAGATGATTCTAAAAGCTTGGATTCACCTGAGAGAACTGTCACATCTAAGTCAATATCAAAACATTATGTTGATACAAAAACTGTTGATTGGGAAACTCTCCTAGAAGAACAGTTGGATGAACTTTCTGATGAAGGTGATTCAGATATTGATTAAGATGTTGATGAGGAAGTATCAGATTATGTTAAGTTTTTGGATTCGTAGAATATGAAGAAGATTACAACCTCTCATGTATCACCTCTTCTGACTCCTCTCTGTCGAGAAAACAAGAAATTGAGAAGATGATATGCAGGTGTTTATTTTTCGAATCGTTCTAACGAATCGATCCTCAAGGATTCTGAGGAAAACCTACATATGAAGCCAATTGAATGTGATAATCTTTATCAAAAGTAATTTTTGTTGGAAGAGAAACTTGCAGAATCTGAAGCATGGTTTAACTCTCAACAAATTAGTTTTGATGACAGAGAAAGTGCTTGTCTTGCTCGAGAAAAACGCCTTGAGGCTGATTTAGCTGCTGCTCTTGATAAAATCAAGATGTTGGAAGATGACTTGAAAAAGTTAAATACTAGTTCAAGCAAATTAACCACTATGCAAGGAGCAAGTAAAAATCATCATGATACACGAGGATTGGGCTATAAGGGAATAAATGCTCCAAGTATTAGCAAAGAGGTAAAATTTGTCAAGGCTAGTGATTCTTCTCAACAAAAGGTTTCCACTGATGGAAAAAGTGAAATACCTTCACCGACAATTAGGGTTCGAAGAGCAAAGTATATCAACCTCCAAAGTCAGCACATGCGGATCGAGGTAAGAACATTCCTTATGTTTGCCACTATTGCGGAAATAAAGGTGGAACTTCTCGACAAAAAGGTATGTGAAGGCTTGAACTTATCTGTCACTCAAAAGTCTATCTACTCTATCTCCTACTTCTTGAGACAAAAATTCGTATGCTATATATATAGACTTAGATTATACACATTTGGTATTTCGAGCTGAGTATACCTCGCCTATCTATATCTCGAAATATATGTTGGTAAGCTTTTCGCTTCGACCAAGTTTATCTTTACCTAGTGACGAAAGTCATGATATGTTTCAATCACTTTGAAAATTGCTTTGACGAGAAATGGTGTAACAACTATATAACGTCCTTTAAGAATGTTTCAATGATTGAAATGAGAGTTTAGATTACATAACAAATGATGGACATAAGCATTTTTGTGGAAACACATTTATGTATAAGTCTTATTCCTTGAACCAAAGCTTGCGAACTTTATTGATCAAGAGAAACCGGAAGAATGACAAGTGCCAAGTCCGCGAACTGCCGAAGTTCTCAAACCCGAGAATTTCTGATGGAGTTGACATACTACTTGCGTGAGCTAAGTCCGCGAACTCAGTCCGCGAACCCAGTTCGCAAACCGGCGAAGTTCTCATCCCGAGAATTTCTGCTGGAGTTTTTAAACTCTGTCCGGTGTCTTAAGTCCGCGAACGTAGTCTGCGAACTTGAGAAGGTTATATATTTGAAGATGATTTCTGAACTTAAACTTTAAAAAGACTAAGGAATGCAGTTTGTAAACCGTGGCTATAAAAGTTCATGAACTGAATCAAGTGAATCAAATTATCTTTGCTTCAATTATGTCTTGTGTAGTTACATAAGATTTCCTCAACTCTCTAACTAGTTCATTTGAGTCATTTGAACTAGTTATGGTGAAGAAGAACATGGTTGATATGAAATTCTCATATGGCTAACCTTTTGGTTAACTATTGTTGAACCAACAATGTACACGTTTGGGTACGGTTAACAAACCTAGAAGCGTGCAGTTCATTTGTGTATAACAAGCTAAGTATTCGGTCTAACGGTTGATAAATATTAGCTTGAATCTAAATCAGGTTTTCATCTAACGGTGAATATGGATTGCTTTATAACCAAGCAAAACCCTGATTTGAAGGCTATATAAAGGAGACATCTAGGATTGTGCAAAACAAATCCCCACAGGTCTGTGTGATACTAGTTTGCGTACTAGATTCGGTTCTCCTTTAACCTTGGTTTTCTTCTTCTAAAACCAGGTTAACGACTTAAAGACTTCATTGGGATTGTGAAGCCATACCGATACTACTTTTATCATAGTTGTGTGATCTGATCTTGCATCTTCTATCGTACGAGTAAAATCAGATTGATTGGCTTGAGATTTTATATCTCCGATAGGCAAGCTATAAAAAGTAATCACAAACATCTTCGTCTCATTGTTTGTGATTCCACAACATCTTGTTTCGCTACCATACGATTAAGATTGTTGTGAGGTGATTGATTAATCTAGGATGTTCTTCGGGAATATAAGACCGGATTATCAATTGGTTCTTGTTCACCTTGATTGTTATCAAAAAACGGAACAAAAACTTTAGGGTTTTTCTGTGGGAGACAGATTGATCCTTTGATAGACTTGTCTGTGTGAGACAGATTTGTTTATTGTCAAAGCCTGCGATTTTGGGTCGTAGCAACTCTTAGTTGTGGGTGAGATCAGCTAAGGTAATCAAGTGCGTAATATCCTGCTGGGATCAGAGGCGTAGGGAGTACAACTGTACCTTGGATCAGTGGGAGACTGGTTGGGGTTCAACTATAGTCCAGTCCGAAGTTAGCTTGGAGTAGGCTAGTGTCTGTAGCGGCTTAATACAGTGTGTGTTCAATCTGGACTAGGTCCCGGGATTTTTCTGCATTTGCGGTTTCCTCGTTAACAAAATTTCTGGTGTCTGTGTTATTTCAATTTCCGCATTATATTGTTTTATCTTTATAATTGAAATAATACAAGTTGTGCGTTAGATCAATCAATTGGAGAATCCGACATAACGGTTGTTGATTGATATTGATTGACACTTGGATATTGGTCTTTGGTACCATCCAAGTTATTCCTTGTATTTGATTAGTACTCGCAATTTCTGTTTGAGGAAATCAAATCAAGAGAGAGATATAAACTCGTTAATATACTTTTAATTGATTGAGTCTTGTTGATTCTCTTAAAAGCATATTCGAGTTTGTCCATACAGATTGCTAAGCGAAATATTGGGTGTTGTTGTTAGACCCCCGCTTTTTCAAAAACTACTTCTCTTGTAATTGAGCAATCTGATCTTGCCATTTTCCATCGTACGAGTTCAATTGGAATAATTGACTTGAGATTATATCTCCGATAGGGCAAGATAAAAAGAAATCACAAACATCTTCGTCTCATCGTTTGTGATTCCACAATATCTAGTTTCGCTACCATACGATTTAGATTATTGTGAGGTGATTGATAATACTAGGTTGTTCTTCGGAAATATAAGTCCGGTTTATCAATTGGTTCTTGTTCACCTTGATTTTTATCAAAAGACAGAACAAAACTTTTAGGTTTATTTGTGGGAGACAGATTTATCTATCTTTGTAGACTTTTCTGTGTGATACAGATTTGTTTATTAAAGTCTTCGACTTTGGGTCGTAGAAACTCTTGGTTGTGGGTGAGATCAGCTAAGGGAATCAAGTGCGTAGTATCCTGCTGGGATCAGAGACGTAAGGAGCGCAACTGTACCTTGAATCAGTGTGAGATTGATTAGGGTTCAACTACAGTCCATACCGAAGTTAGTTTGTAGTAGGCTAGTGTCTGTAGCGGCTTAATACAGTGTGGTGTTCAATCTGGACTAGGTCCCGGGGTTTTTCTGCATTTGCGGTTTCCTCGTTAACAAAACTTCTGGTGTCTGTGTTATTTCTATTCCGCATTATATTTTGTTATGTAATTGAAATATCACAGGTTGTGCGTTTGTGTCGATCAATTGTGAAATCCAAACTTTGGTTGTTGATTGAGAATTGATTGATCCTTGGACATTGGTCTTTGGTACCGTCCAAGTTTATCTCTCTTGTATTTAATCGAGACTCGCAGATTGCTTGAGTAAGATTTAAATCAAGAGATAGAGATATAATAACTCTTTGATATACTTTTCTATTGGTTGAGTCTAACTGTCTAGTTGATTCTCATAAAAGTATATTGGAGTTAGTCCATACAGATTGCTAACCGAAATATTGGGTGAGGTTGTTAGACCCCCGCTTTTTCAGGTTCAACTACAGTCCAGTCCGAAGTTAATTAGTAGTAGGCTAGTGTCTGTAGCGGCTTAATACAGTGTGGTGTTCAATGTGGACTAGGTCCCGGGGTTTTTCTGCATTTGCGGTTTCCTCGTTAACAAAATTCTGGTGTCTGTGTTATTTCTTTTCCGCATTATATTTTGTTATATAATTGAAATATCATAGGTTGTACGTTAAGATCAATCAATTAGAATATCCAACCTTTGGTTGTTGATTTACATTGATTGATACTTGAACATTGGTCTTTGGTACCGTTCAAGTAATTCTCTTATATTCAATCGGTCTCGCATATTTCTATTTGCTGATTGCGGATTGAATTAAGAGTTAAAGATATTAAACTCTTTGATATATACTTTATTCTAGATTGAGTCTGACTGTCTAGTTGATTCTCTAGAAAGCGTATTGGAGTAAGTCCTCTCAGATTGCCAAACGAATTGTTCGGTGTGGTTGTTAGACCCCTGCATTTTCAATTGGTATCAGAGCAGGCAAACACGTTAAAGACCTGATAAGTTTGTGTTTGTAGTAATCTGACTATATGGACAAGTCTATCTCTGATAACGTACTAGTTCAGAAATTACCAGGTGATTTGAAAAACTTGGATTCTCCTGAGAGAACTATCACATCTAAGTTAATATCTAAACATGTGGAAACTGTTGATAACTGGGAAACACTCCTAGAAGAACAGTTGGATGACCTTTCTGACGAAGGTGACTCAGATATTGATAGAGATGTTGATGAGGAAGTCTCGGAGTATGTTTAGCTTTTGAATTCGTTGGAAAAGAAAAAGATGACAACTTCACATGTCACACCTTTTCTGACTAATCTCTGTCTTACAAACAAGAAATTGAGAAGATGTTACGCAAGTGTTTTTGTTTCGAATCATTCAAACAAATCGATCCTCAAGGATTCTGAGGAAAACCTAAGTATGAACTCACTTGAATGTGATAATCTTTATTAAAAGTATTATTTGTTGGAAGAGAAACTCTCAGAATCTAAAGTAAGGGTTAACTCTCAACAAACAAGTTTTGATGACAGAGAAAGCGCTTATCTCGCTCGAGAAAAACGCCTTGAGGCTGATTTAGCTGCTGCTCTTGATAAAATCAAGATGTTGGAAGATGACTTGAAAAAGTTCAATACTAGTTCAAGCAATTAACCACTATGCTAGGAGAAAGTAAAAGTCATCGTGATACACGAGGATTGGGCTATAAGGGAATAGATGCTCCAAGTATTAGCAAAGAGGTAAAATTTGTCAAGGCTAGTGATTCTTCTCAACAAAAGGTTTCCACTGCTGGAAAAAGTGAAATACCTTCACTGGCAGTTAAAGTTCGAAAGAAAAATGTATATCAACCTCCAAAGTCATCACACACGGATCGAGGTAAGAACATTCCTTATGTTTGCCACTATTGCGGAAACAAAGGTCACTTGGAAAGAAGATGTTGTTTCCGTATAAGGAATGAGAAACTTCATGATGTTCTTATTTGGGCATCACAAGAAGTTGTGAAACCAAAATCATACGTTAAGACTAATCCTCTTAACGTTACAGGTTGTAAGTGTCCAACCTTTAGGCAAAGGAATCATTGCTGTGATAAACCTAGATTTGCCTATAAACGTCATACGAAGCCCTTTCACAATCGTAATGGTTATCAAAAGGATAACTTCGTAAAGACGAAGACAAGATCTGATGCTCCCAATTGGAGAAAGACTAACTTGCAAAAGAATAGTCAATCCAATTCTTTTTCGAGAAATCTCGAAGAGAGTAACCGGAAGAAGGTTCCGGTTGTTTCTAAATGCACTCATAAGTGGGATCCAAAGAAAGTCAATGACACTTTGAGTGTGAAAAGTAATGATCTCCTAGAAAATTCCATGACTATGGAGAAGGCAGTATCCATGATGTTGGAACTTAAAGAGTTCTTTGGAAAGATGGATTTGGATGTGAAAGGTTCTAAAAGCGATCTCTTTCATGATAACCCAAAAGTCACTTGTGGTGAGAAAGACATTGTTCACCTCAACACAACTTGAGTGTGTTGTAAGTGCATCCTCGCCAAGGAATTCCCCGTTATGTACACGATGAGGAAAGCACGAAAATTGGGGAGCACAGACTATGTTCGCTAAGGCTGTAGAATTCAACTGGATTATTCTAAAAAGGTAGGTATATAAACTTGAGAAAGATTTGTGTTTTTATTTTCTTAGAGAACTTATAATGATCCACGTACCTTTCTTATCGTTCATTTCTACCTAACTTGATATGTGTTTAAGGTTCTTAAATGTTTAGGTTTGAAAGTAATAGTTCGGGATGTTTGGACTACATGGTACACATACCAGGTATGCATAACATCGTTTAAAATCAAAATCCAGGGGTTTAAGTACGCATACCCGTTTGCATACTGCTCCAGGATACGAAAACTCTTTTGCAAACCCGTATGCATACTTGACGTCGATATTCGGTAAATTTGTTTTGGACGTAACTTCTTCGTCCGAACTCGGAATGACCTCATTATTTTTGCATTCTCTTCCTCTTTGAATTCCATTCAAAATGGTGATGAGAAATCCTAAATTTGAATGAGTTGAGGTTGGGATTTGTCTCGTATCTTGTTTTTGAGTAATTTGCTTTGTTTCGTCGCACTTGTTCTACTTCTGTTGGACTTGGGCACTTGGATTCTTGGAGTAATTCTCTTATAAGCTCATTTTTAGATTTTACAAGAATGATGTTGGTGAATCACAAAGAAGGAAGTTCAAGAATAGGCAGTAGTACGCATTGCTATGGGATTCTTGAATGTTCACAATCATCTTACGTGAACTATGATGCATGGTCTTTAATGACTTTGTATGTTCTTCTTTGTTAAGAAAATATTTTTATACGCCTTTGGTAACCACTCTTGGTGTAAATCCGTGCGAAAAAGATTGATTCTACCTTCAAAGGGCAAAGATTGTTTTTGCAGTATTAATCTTTATTGGTTTTATATATTGCAATTTGTTATGGGATATGTGTATTTGCGTCCGTGTGATTGTCCCATACGTGGTCAAAAGTTAACACTTTCATATGTCAATATGCAAGTATTGATAAAAGATTGAATGAACTTTTGACAAACAAAAATTGAACCTATTATGTCATTATGCAAATAATTGATGGAAGATAGGATGAATTCTTGTCTACAAATATTATGTCTATTATATGTCATTGCGCAAATAGTAATGAAAAATAGAATGAATCCTTGTTTATTCCGCAATATTGGTCAATCTCCGATCCACATTTTTGTGCATATACTGTGTTGCTCCATAAGTTTTCTTATGTTTGAGCATGACCAATTGAATTGATCATTCTCTAGTGGTCAGTTTAGTTGTTACTCTGTAAGTCCTCTTATGACGAGCATGTCCAATTGAATTGATCACTTTCTTGTGGTTAATTTAGTTGTGTAATTCCGATTGAATTAATCATGAGTTTTCTTGTGGTTAATTTAATTATGCATTTCGATTGGCTTAATCATGGATTCTTTTGTGGTTAATTCAATTGAATATCTTGGATTCAAATTCATGTTTTCATGTAATTTGGTTATGTCCAAATAAATCCTGATTTTCTTGTGAAAGTAAGGTCGTCTTTGTTGTTCTTTCGGGAATGAAATTTTATGGGGGAGAGTTCTTTTTGAACTTGTGCTTAATTGCCAAATCTTTGTGGGGAGTACGGTTGTGGAATATTATAGGGGTTATCTTGTATCTTTATAATCTCCTTGATGAATTCATTTAGCTTCGGCTTTATGATGACATCTAAATAAGTTGATATGGTATTCTATTTTTGTCATGAAGTATATCTATGAAAATTTCACGAGGATCCCACTAGTTTTCGTATCTTTGCCAATTTATATTGACAAAAAAGGGGAGAATTAATGTGTATTGTGATACTACAAATACATATGGTTTACGGATCATTATGTAAGGGGAGTGGTTTTCATGTCGAGATGAAGTATTGACTAAGGGGGAGCGATACATATCACCATAGTATTGTTGTCAAAGGTGTGATACAATTGAACTTTTATGATGTATAATAATACTATGACACTGTATAACAATGATTGAAAGCACTTGTTTTCTCATTGGTATACTACGGATCTTCAGCAACTATGATGCTGAACTTACAACCTTTAGGATCATGGAGTACTTGGAAGTGACGAAGATTTCGAGTCGCGTTGAAGATGCCAAGGAGATCAAGCATTTGGATGAGAAGCTACAATTTTTATATTTTGTAATCCATCTGTATTGATAGTTTTGTCACTAAAATTGACAAAAGGGGAGATTGTTAGAGCACTGCTCGGTCGAACTCGCATGCGTTTCTATCTCAAGCATGTTTGTCAATGTTAGTGATCAAAACTATAAGTCTTGATTTCTAGCCTATTTATAGATGTCTGGAACTAGGACATAGTTTTTGTAATTGAGCTTAGACTTCACGACACTTATCACTTGAAGACGAAGAACTACTAAGGAGAGCTTGTGGAACTTCATCGAAAAAAGGTATGTAGAGACTTAAACTCATCTATCACTTGGAAAGTCTATTTCTACTCTATCTCATATATTGATACATAAGTCGTGTTTTGATATAGTTTTCTCTATACACATTTGAGATTTCGAGTTGCGTATATCTCGCTTACATATTTCTCAAAATATGTGTTGGTAAGCTTTCGCTTCGACCAAGTTCATCTTATATCATGAGAAAATTTCCGAGTAACATATTACATGGTTTGTGTGATACAATCATTTGGTGTAAGACTTGGAATGTTTCGACAATGATTATTTCAATATCTTGAAAATTGCTTTGATGCTAATAGTGTGTGAAAACGGCTATTGTCATTATAGAAGAATGTTTCAATAATTGAAATAAAGAGTTGAGATTATGTAACCATCTTTGGATATAAGCATATATAGTGTGTTCGCACATTGGTGAAGGAGACAGGTAAGTATGCGTACCTGTACGCATACTGGCGGAAGTTTTCCAACCGAAAAATTCTGCTGAGTTTGGGAATTAACAAGCTCTTAACTAGTCACCTTAAGTATGCGTACCCGTACGCGTACTGGCGAAAGTTTTCGAACCGAAAATTTCTGCTGAGTTTGGAAACTAAACCAACTCAAATCCGGTTGCTTAAGTACGCATACCCATACGCATACTTAAGCTGGTTACTTTATCAAATTGGCCAGTTCATGAACTAAGACATTTATCAATAAGGAATGCAATCTTTGCAAACCGTGGCTATAATGTTCATGTATTGATTCGAGTGAATCAAAACGATTTTGCTTCAATTGTGTTCTTGTATAAATCCATGAGAATATAGCAATTGAACAACTCTTTAACTAGTTTCATTTGAGTCATTTGAACTAGTTATGGTTAAGATGAATAAGGTTGATATGAGAGTAATCATATGGCTAACCTCGGTTAACTATTTTTGAACCAACATGGTGTACACGTTTAGGTACCGTTACATAAACCTAAATGAGGGTACATTTTATTTGTGTGTAACAAGCTAAGTTCGATCTAACGGTTGAAAGATATTAGCTTGGATGAATCAGGTTTTCATCTAACGGTGATTATTGAATGCTTTATTACCAAGGTAACTTGGATTGCAAACCCTGATTTGAAAACTATATAAAGGAGAACTCTAACAACTGGGAAACCTAATCCCCATACCTTATATGTGTTACTAGTTGCATAACTAGAAAGTCGATTCTCCTTTAACCTTAGGTTTCTTCTCGAGACCCTGTAGGTTAACGACTTGAAGACTTCATTAGGATTGTGAAGCCACACCCAACTATTCTATTTGTAGTTGTGTGATTTGATCTTGCCGTTTCTATCGTGATTGAGTGCGATTGTAAAATTGGCTTGAGATTTATATCCGATAAGCAAGATAGAAAAGTAATCACAAACACCTTCGTCTCATCGTTTGTGATTCCACAATACTTGTTTCCCTAGTCCATTAAGTTTATTGTGAGGTGATTGATAATACTAGGCTGTTCTTCGTGAATATAATTCCGGTTTATCAATTGGTTCCTGTTTACCTTGATTTATCGAAAGACGGAACAAAAACTCTTGGGTTTTATTGTGGGAGACAGATTTATTCAATCTTATAGACTTTTCTGTGTGAGATAGATTTGTTTATCAAGTCTTCGACTTTGGGTCGTAGCAACTTTTAGTTGTGGGTGAGATCAACTAAGGGAATCAAGTGCGTCGTATCCTGCTGGGATCAGAGACGTAAGGACCGCAACTGTACCTTGAATCAATGCGAAATTGATTAGGGTTCAACTACAGTCTAGTACGAAGTTGATTGGTAGTAGGATAATGTCTGTAGCGGTTTAATACAGTGTGGTGTTCAATCTGGACTAGGTCCCTTAGTTTCCGAAGATGATCTCTTGCGAGCACCTTTCTTCTTCGGATGAATCTCACGATTAGGGGACTGAAAATAACAAAATTATATTAACGAAGAAGCAAAATAGCAAAGGAAAGTAAAATCATGAAGCTAAAGAAAATAAAATACATCAACAGGCATCTCAAGCCAATGAAAGACCCAGGGGGTGTAGGGATAAAATTCACGACATTCTTCGGGACCTAGACGATTAGTGTTGTCATCATGTTTTCCCCAAATAAGAGGACCTTCAAGAATAAGAGGAAATTCCATCCAAGCTTCATCACTTTAATGGCGAAGATTGGAGTTGATGTTGCTCGATAAATCTACGTCAATCATAAGTTTCTTCTTGTTTTTAGCGAGTTTGGCTCGTTGAAAATGAATACTCCATAGAAGGTCATCGCGTTCAACAGAATTGGGAACATATTGCTCGAAGAAAGACTTGACAGTATAACCTTTGGGATCGTATGGGGTAGCCAAATTGGGAAGAGTTGAACGACCTTCACCCGAAGCACGAGTAGCAAACTCTTTAACAATATTAATCGCATTACCACATAACTGCTGAATTCCTCGTGTTGGTGTTATGCGAGATAGAACTTCATAAAACATAGGATTACTTTGATCGTATGGAGGAATTGTTAGACCAGCTCGTTGTTGTCCTAGCGAGATGATGACTCTGTTTGGATTCTAATCTTCCTTCGTGAGCCATTTATAATCAAGGGAGATTTGCAATGAAGAACCATTGGGAATGGAAAGTGTGAATCCTTTCTGTTTCAACTCTTCAATAAATTATGCTAAGGATTTTTGGGGTGTTTTAGGCGGCATCGGGCTGAAAGAATCAAAGTATGGGAATATTAGAAAAGAAAAATTAAACATATGGAAGATCAAAATCTCAACAGCAACAGTAGAAAAATAACTCAATCTATCAAGAACAACAACAACATATGATTTAAGAAAATAAAAGTGAAAAACGCAAAATTCAATATTGGAAAACTTAGTCGAATCAAGTAAAGTAAACTTACCTTGAGGATGAATCAATAACCGGGGAACGCTCTTTTGATCTGACATAAAGATCGAACTGAAGATGTTGCAGAGTACTGGGAGAGATGAAGTTATAGAGAAAGGGGAAGATGAAAAGACAGAAAGAAGAAAAGATTAATGTAGTTGCATGAAATCCTACACTACACCCCTCACAAGATTTCATTAACATTCAACTCATTTTAGATTAACAATCTTAATTTTATTGATGAATCTTTGAACAATCTTATAAGAAAAGATAAAGGAATCAAGAATAACCACTGCTCTAGATTTTCTCTCTCCTATTTACTTACTTCTCACTCAGAAAAGATCTCTCCCTTTTTCCTTTACAACTGAGCGGCTATTTATAAGGAATTACATAGTGGATGACAGCTAATCTGTCCTTTATTTTCGGATATGGCTTGCGACATTCTCGCAACCTTACAAATGTTAATCTCGCAAGCTCTCTAATTTTCGCAGGATTATCACATTTTTCTCATGATCTAGCTGACGTCGTTTATTATGTCATTTCTGAAATTGTTCTGCGACACTGTTGTGTTGTGTTGTTGATAACATCGTTGAGGCATTATTGCTGCGAGATTCTGATCCTACATCTTGCCTCTTCTCATATATTCTCTGCGAAGTAGAGAATGATGTGAGAAATGCTGCAGCTTTCCATCTCTTCATATTCTGCATTTATCACACGTATCCTTTCTTCCATCTATTTCTTGACACGTCTTCTGTAACCGTTGCTTTTAAACCGCTCACGTCTTTTCGCATTAATGGTGTTTATTTCTTCGAGTAAAAAATATCTTCTTTATTATTCTTCTTATTCTTCTTTCCATTTTTTTTTTACTTTCCCTTCTCTTTTTACTCTCTCATCTCTGCAACTCTATTGTTCTTCCGTAAGTTTTGCTACTGTAATTATTCCTTCTTCAATCTTCTTACTTTTCATCCATTCCCATACTCTCAAAATCATGAGAAAACTTTTAAGGAAACCCAAAAATATCTTGCCGAGAAAGGTTTCACACTTTCTACCATTCCTGGTGAAAGTGCTAAATCAATTCTTTTTTATCAAACTTTTCTTTGATCAACATTGTGATGATCAATCAATCATAGTTTCGCTGGGTCAAATTCTCGCAGGTCTCCCCATTCCTATTTATGACCCAGATATTCCTCTGTTTTATGAAATTCTCGCTCACTCGGGATTTTCGCGAGCTATCTTCCAATTGAGTGGGGATTGCATCCGTCTGATGCTGGAGTTCGCTAACCGTGGTGCTGGTAAAGGATCTCTTTACTCTAAAGAACTCAGGGATCCTAAATTCGTAGACTTGGAGATAATTGCTGAAAAATACACAGTAGCGAGTTTCTTTGAAAATTATGAACTGATCTCCATGAAGAAAGAGAATACTCGCTGGGGTATTCGCTTGAAAAGGAAAGATAATATTGATGAAGCTAAAATACTCATGAAAGATATTGATTGGAACTCTGGTAAGAACACAACTCCTCGCCAATCCAAAGATGATAAATTGTGTGTTTTTCCCTTGATGCTGAAAGGACCTTACATTGCTGGGTCAAATGTTCTTCCTGAGAATATCGCTTCTTATCAACCTTGGGTATTCTCTTGGGCCGGGAAGGAGAAAGAGGTATGTCTCTTCCAGTTTCACCCACTTTATATTTCTTTATTTGTCTTTATTCTTTTGTTCGCTGATTCTTGCGACATTCTACAGATCCAGAAACTAAAAGATAACTAACACAGGACTGGGAAGGCTAGTACCTTGTTAGCTCTTCGCTCATACACAGATGAGGTGATAAATATTCTCTTATGATTTTAAACAGTATACTGTTGCCTCTATTTCTTATTTCTATCTGTGTGTGAAGACTATTGCTGAAATAGAAGAGCCTGCCAATGTTGCGAAGACTGGTGATAAACGCAAATGTGCTCTTCGCAGGGAAAAACCAACTTCTCCTCCTTCAAAGAAGAGAAAAATCCGTTCTTCTTTCTCTTTCAAATATTCCTTCTCATGAATACTCTGAGGGTGATGAGGATGATGAGGATAATGATGACCTTGCTGCAAATGAAGATTCTCCATCTGAATCTTCTATGGCTAAGCTCTCTGGCCTCTTTTCTGATTCCTGGCAAGGAATGAGAGATAATCAATTCGCTAATACCTGCAAAGCTCTCGCCACGATTTGCGATGTTCCTTTATTGGATGGTGATAATTCTCTTCGTGGAGTTTCTAGATCGGTGACTCCCAACTTCCTGCATTCTCTTAATAGTCTGGTATGCTCTCGTCTTTTTACTTCTTCGTCTTTTTACTTGTTCATGATTGTAACTCAAAATCTCTTTCTATTTTAATACTTTTTACATTTTCTTGCAGGCTGGAAAAGCTTCTTTCGCTGTTGCCTCAGATCTGGAGAGGAGACGCGAAATTCTTGAAAAGAAAAATCTTCAATTTCATACAAAGAATGAGGAACTGGAAGCTGAAGTCAAATGTCTTCGCGAGAAGAACAAACAACTAGAAATTGATTCTTCTTCGTACAAGAATAAAATCTCTAGTCTTCAGCAAGCTAATAATCAACTCTATGGTATGTTACTTTTCTCCTTTCCCTTCATTTATTCATCCTGTTGTTTTATCTTATTTGATTGATCCTTTTTGCAGACATTTATGGTCTTTCTGATGAAGCTATCATTCTTCGTTCATTTCCTAATGCCTTGGATAATGACACCCTTCTTGAGCGTCTTAATAAATCTTTAAATAGTTTCTCAAATGATAAAATTTCGTCTCTTTCTCTGAATGAACTGAGATCCAAATTTCGCCTCTTAAAATTGACCATAGATCTAGTTCTTTCTCTGAATGAACTGAGAAGAAATTTTTCTCCACAGAAAGTTATATGGTTATGTAAATGGTCGAGGAGGTTGCTGGGTAAAAAGGTAAAAGTGATAAAGACGTGGCGGTCAAAAAAAAAGGGATACAAAATATGGTGACGGTTACCCGATAAATACGGAATCTTGTCTGTGGTTACTGGAAATATCAAGTGTTGATGCGAAGAGCAATAAATCATTACTGTTTTCATACCATCCTTCCTTCGTCAGAATGGTGCTAAAGAAGAGGAAAATGTAGATACAAAATATCACCTTGCCACGAGGAATGATTTAAGAGCACCAAATAGGTCTAAGAGGAGTTCATAGAGAGTATAAGAATATAACTCGAGTAAGTATCTAGGGTTCAAGAAAGAGACACGTGTAAATGATCGACCGATAAAGTTAGAAAGGAAGTTGGTCATTATTGAGGTAAGAGATGGCGTCAATTAGATGACGACAAGTTCACTTGCGATGTAAGTAGACAACGAAGATGGATTGAATTGCGAGGAGGTTATAAATTGGCGAAGATAACGTTGACTGAGTATTCATTATTTAGCCAGAAGAATAGGGTTCACGTGAAAGGTGTGAACATAGTTGGTGAGAAGAAGTTTGACCCATCAATACCTATCCTATGATAGTACGCAACATCGCGTAAAATAACCGAGATTGTAGGTGAAGTAGAAGGATTTATTAGCTGTAAACCACTATGTAAATTAGTTGTCATCCATTATGTAAATGCCTATATACGCTTCAAGAGAGCAATGTAAAAGGGGTTGAGTTATTTTCTAGTCTAAGAGATATCTTAGTGAGAAAGCTTTGTGTATTATGAGTTAGGGTTTGTATTCATTGTAATCCTCATTTATAATAAGATCTTCATCATCAAATTAATATCAATCATGGTTTGAGTTTATTGATGTCATCTAACTAATATAAATAAAACACGTATTTTCGATCGGAGAAAATTTTGGTTTTACCTAAAATCTCTAAAATATCTGATTAATGATTTTTCGTGGTTGTAGTAGTGAAGGTTCAAACTCTCGGATTTGTGAAGGATAATTTTTTTTAGACTTAATAAAACTAAAAAAATAATTTTATATGCACAATATTAAAAAAGTATGGGAGAGAATTTTTACCGGGGATCAGGATTCCACCATTCACCAAAATTTATGTGATTCAATAACAATTCTTATCATGCAATTCTAGACAATATAACTCCTATCAAAGGAAATTGTGATTCTAATCATTGCCTAAATTAGATTTTGAAAACATCCACTGTTAATCGCGAGCATGAAGTATCAAAAGCAATTTACTAAGCATACTCCATCAAGAGAAAACACAATTGATTAATAAAAATCATTTACTCCATTTTTATTCGGTGCAATTAATCATAAAAGAGTTGCATAAATAAATTTAAATAAATTTTACGACATAACTTTTGGAAGAATGGCTTCCTCCGTCACCCCTGGGATTGGGTTTAGCTACTCATGATGAAAAACCTCTCAAATTGATTCATTGATACTCAAAAGTTGTTTACAATCAAGAGAAAATGGAGAAAAACGGTTTACAACAGTGTTTGCGACACATATAGAGCGTTCAAAAAGAATGATACAACAGAGGTGTTGTTGTTCCGAAGTCGGGGAAAGGAATTGAGTATTGTCGCAATTAAGCGACACTAATCAACGACTGTCCCTGAGGGTATTATGTTCTTCGTGTTCTTCCTTTCACAAGCAGCAAGCTTTTCTCCTGCGTGACTTTCTTTCGATTCTTCTCGGCTCCTAAACTCTCCGAAAGACTCTCCAACTCTTCTAAACTCTTTATCCTTGTATTTATAGTGTTTTAGAACAAAAATATCCGACCATAACACCGTATAATCTCCCATTAATCCCGTCATTGCTCGCTGCCCATATTTAACAATAATTTCCATTTTTGGCTTCTACACACGTAAACTTTGATCCTGCACGCTCTAGTTAACCTTCCCCACGCCTCTGAAGTCATCGAACTCCTCCAAAACACTCCATGCATGGAAAACACACAATCAAACTCATGTTACAGGACACGTTGCTCTGTTTTGAGGTCGTGACTCAAACCAGGATTTCCAGCCAATTCCGATCGAATCCGATGCCCACAATGTGTTCCCTATCCCATATCACAACTTCCCACCAAATTTCAGCGATTGAATCGCACTAAAACACCTTCATTTTCTCGATCACAAATCTGCCAGTTTTGAATATATTTTTCCCGCCAAAAAGCTGTTTTTGAATTTAAAGAGAAGATGGATGCCCCTTAACCAGAGCTTCGGTGCGAACAACAATTGGGTGGAAATAGTAATTTTTGGGTGGAAATAGTAATTTTTATGGGTTCCTCCGGGACATTTCTGGGATGCTTCCGGTGCATTTCTGGGGTTCCTACGATACATTTCTCCGGGGTGTAAAACACTGCTTTTTGAGCCCATTTCGCCGCAAGGGCTTATTTCTCTAAAAATTCCTACAAAGACATAAAAGAACACAATAAATACAAAATTGAGCACTAACAATACATACAATAGAGACATATTAGACACATAAATGCGTCTATCAACACCCTCAAACTTATTATTTGCTAGTCCTCGAGCAAATTTATTCTAGAAAGGAAAATCATTTGAACCCCTAGGTGGCCCTAGTAGCGGAGTGTTGTCTCCGGAGGGTTTACCAGAGGTGTACCCACAAAACCTTTACTCCATACCCTAGCTATATACGCAAAACCTTGGAAAGCACTAAAGAACCTCCTTGGTTGGCATACAATTATTGACTCTAAGAGGAAGAACCCTGATGCGAAATTCCAATTGCTGTACACGAGTTTGCACTCAAGCATACTAAAATTCATATAAGTGACAGAGCTCTACTAAGATAGTTTCACGATGGACATCATACTCGGAGTCAGACTAATCACATGAAAAGATTAAGAAGATGGAAAAAGAAAAATGTAGATGGTTGAAAAGCGAACGGTGTTTCCCATATCTGTCTGAAGGCCTCTGCCAAGATGAACCTAACCTAAATGACTGAGATACCGGTCTGACTAATGTTAACACACTGGCATATACAAGGGAACCAGTGGTTAATAATCCTAACTCTAGGTCAACACAACTGGCATATACAAGGGTACCAGTGGTCGACTTTATTAAACACACATTTATTTAAGAACTAACAACATGATTGGACCTTGTGGACCGAAGCGCATGTTTCTTGTCAGCATATTACATGGTGATTCCCGTGGATCCTGCATTCCACGCTTGTTTAGGCGACGGAGACAGGGAGAACACACACATATTGCTATCCAAGTGTTAGTATTTATTCTGATTGATCTACTGGTCTGGTCTAATTTTTTTTTTGAAAAGGTAACTCAGTCACTCTATTTCACCCTAGCAAAGGTAACAACTTGAATCGTGTGCCCCACCAAATCACTTGAAATAAAAGAAAACTAAAAATAGAAAGTGAAAAGGACTCGACGAGATATGGCGAAACTATCATGTTAATTCTAACACCTGAGCTCTGTGCTTTTATGAATAAACTCTATAGATGTTTCCATCTAGTCAGATTGGTTCCTCAACTCCTAAAACAAAAATGTTTCCATCCACTTAGATTGGTTAGTGCTATCCTTAATAGGCGTAAATTTCTAGGCTCTGGAGTTTATTTATTGCAACTAAAAAGTTTCTCCCATACCCCCAAACTTAAAATTAACATTGTCCTCAATGTTCTAAAGATGAAATTAAAAGCATGAACAAGGAGAGACAGTTACTATTTGAAGCAAAAGAGTGAAGGAAGGATATTACCGGGTTGCATGAGATTGGGTTACCTCCCAAGAAGTGCTAAGTTTATAGTCTTCAGCCAGACTAAGAAAGGTTTAATCACCTCGAATCATATAACAATAGCCGAAATAATTGTGGGTTATCGAAACCAAATAGAGCTATCACAAGTAAAAGGAATCTGCAACAAGCCAAGAAAATGAACATGTACTGCATACCCTTATCTAGTTTCCTGATTAAGATACCTATGTCCCATTGTGGTTCAGGTTCAGGTTCTATGAAAGGATCTTGATAGAATATTTTCATTGGATGCACTTCCTCATAGCTAAGATCCAACAGTTCAGGTTTAAAAGTCTGGAAAAACTCAATTAAAAATAATAACAACCTGAATAACTGGGGATCCTTAAAGTCAATCAGATTTGACTTACACAGCTGACCACAAAGAGAGTGGTGGTCTTCCTTAAACAGATGTGTCGACCCTAATCTCCTAAAGTAATTAGGTTTAGTCTCAAAACTTAATAATTGACACATCTGAAATTTATATGTTCCCACAATTGGTAGAAAAGTTTTTGGTGGGAAAACAAAGTCAATCTTGGTATTATTGCCTGGGCTAACCTCATCAACCAGAGGATGGGTTTCTAACAGTTGAGACTCGTGTTGAATATTATTAAGTTCGGAAAAACGAGTACGAAGATAGTCTTGTAAGATGGTTGAGGCATTGATGTCAAGTCCCACGTGAGGGATTTTTGTAAGAGTTAAAGAACATGGAGAATGATAATCACCCCAAACCTAGAGTTTTCGGCGTCTCTAGGTAGACTGGTCATAATCTCCCTAATTTCTAGGTCATCAGATTCCTGAAAGTGGGCGATTGATTTTTCTAAGTCAGGTTCATCTCCTCTAATCTCTACGAGTTAATCTAAGACTATTGTTTCTAAATCATTTGACTCGAAAACAGTACTCTCAAGATAAACTGGTTCCTCTAAACCATCATCGGTTTCGTAATCATCGTCTAAAACGGGGGTATTTCTAGTCAAATCCTCGTCCTTTTGAATAGGTAAATAATTATTAAAATTATTTGGATTTGAACTAGAAATATCATTATAATCATCATCACCATCCTCCTCCTCCTCATCATCACAATATAATTTTTGATATTCATGAATTCTCAAGCTTTGTTCCCAACTACATGGTCTATGTTTATAATATTTCTCATAGATCGTTATAGGTGATTACTCAATAAAAGTTGGAGTATCCATATATCACTGCCCACGCATATATTCACCAAGAGTCATTTCCGAAGACGTCTCTTGATAACGAGAATTTCTAGACATATATTCTCGTAACGTCATCTCAGGTGGCGTCTCCTGATAAGAAATTTTTCGTGGTTGTAGTAATGATGATAAGGGGTATCGTTCAAACTCGAACTTGTGAAGGTAATGGATTTTTAGATTTAAAAATATATATACAAATATTGACAAATTGGTAGAGAGGTACTGGGACTAATGATTCGGCCAAACTTCATAACATAAGGGTTAATGATTTATTCTCAACAATAATAGCTCAAAACATATATGGACTCTTATTTTGCCAAAGTCGATTCTCAAAACATTGGTTGTAAGTCCTAAGCATGATGTATCAAAACACCTAAGCCAAGCATACATCATCAAATTAAATAACAACCAATTAATTCAAATCATATTTCAATTTTAAATTAATGCAAAAGTCTTAAAAAAATTAAATAAAATTACTCATGCATAAAGAATGGTTTCCTCCATCATCCCAGTATTGGGGTTTAGCTACTCATAATAATCATGTTCTCAAAATACATACTTGATGCTCAAAATATGATTAAAAGAGTGAAAAATATAAAACAGTGGTTCTGTGACCCACAAAATTCGTCCAGAAAGAAACGATACCAGTGAGCTGCAGTAAAACAACGACACCCCGATGCTGCTGTTGACGCTGCAAAAACTAAGACTGCTCTGAGCAGTCTGTTCTTCGTGTTCTTCAGAAGCTTTAATGGCAGCAGCAGCAGCAGCGTTGTCTCCTCTATTTGCTTCTCCTAGGCTATCATCGAATCTAAACTCTCCTCAAGGTTTCTAACCTTTCTTTGATGTAAACCAACACTTATATAGCCTTCAGGTTCCCTAGAAACTCGATCAAATTCGAGAATAAATCTCTTATTCTTCACGTGCTGTTTGAAGAATAATCTTCTTCTTGTTGCGTTCCAGGATGTTTTAGCTATTCTCTCGACTCAAATATCTTCTAGGACTTGGAATCAACTGTTTTAAGTATATCCCACGCAAGAATCTCCCAAATCTTTCAAACCAATTCAAAACCCTAAACAGACCGTGTGCACTGTCTTGACTTTGTGTGGATTTTGTGACTTATCCAGCCCAATTAGATGGGTCTAATCGCTTCTAACAGGTCCCTTATGTCTTGTAGAGTCCGTGGGTACCAAATTTGCCCATTGAATCGCCTCCTAGGTCGCTCAATCCTTGATCCAAAACTGTTGACGCTGCTGCCTTTTTTCCGCCAAAACCCACAAACTTTGAAGATGACCTCCCCCTATCCAGTTCCGGTGTCCTTTAGTACATGCCCTGAAATGGGGTGCCCCTTAGTAATTAGGTTACCCCTTATCCAAAGTGAGAGTCGTATAGTAATTTTCTCCCACGAGCGCAAAAACCACTTTTTAGCCAATTTCGCCGCAAAAGCTTATTTCTCCAAAAACACCTACAAAGACATAAAATAACCAAATAAGTACAAAATCGAGCACTAACAATATAAACAATTGGGACAAATTAGACACATAAATGCGTCTATCAAATACCCCCAAACTTATTATTTGCTAGTCCTCGAGCAAATCTAATCTAAAATAAAATGACTACACTTAGCACGTGCAGTAAGCCGTTAAACCACTAGGTGGCCCTAGTGGCGGAGTGTTGTCTCGGGGGGTTTACCAGAGGTGTACCACAAAACCTTAATACTCCAGAGCTTAGCTATCTACGCAGAACCTTGGAAGGCACTAAAGAATCTCCTTGGTTGGCATACTTATTGACTACAGGAAGAAGTACCCTGATGCGAAATTCCAATTGCTGTACACGAGTTTGCACTCAAGCATACTAAAATTCATATAAAGTGACAGAGCTCTACTCAGATAGTTGCACTATGGACATCATATCGGAGTCTAAACTAATCACATGGATAGATCAAGAAGATGGATATAGAAAACATAGATGGTTTTGATGTTTACTAAGTGAACGACGTTTCCCATATCTGTCTGAAGGCCTCCGCCAAAATGAACCTATCCTAATGGATTGAGATACTAGTCTGACTAATATCAACACACTGGCATATACAAGGGTACCAGTGGTCGATAACCTAACTCTAGGTCAACACAACTGGCATATACAAGGGTACCAGTGGTCGACTTTATTGAATTTATTCCTTTTGGTCAAATGGTCTGGTCTCAATTTTTTTTTTTTTTTTTTTTTCTTTTTGGTAACTACCATATTTTTTTTCATCTTTTTTTTTTTCTCTTTTTCTTTTTCAACTTTTTTTTTTTTTTTTCATGGTATCTCAATCACTCTAATTCACCCTAGCATTGGTAACAACTTGAATCGTGGGCCCCACCTATCACTTAGAGAAACATAGTTTAAAAACAAAATAAAATAAAAATAGAAGTGAAAAGGACTCAACGAGATATGGTGAAACTATCATGTTATTTCTAACACCTGAGCTCTGTGCTTTTATGAATAGACTCTTTAGATGTTTCCATCTAATCAGATTGGTTCCTCAAACTCCTACAATCAAAATGCTTCCATCCACTTAGATTGGTTAGTCATCAATAGCATAAATTTCTAAGCTCTGGAGTTTATTTAGTCATACTGCAACTAAAGTTTCTCCCAACTTAAACCTAACATTGTCCTCAATGTTCTAAAGATGAAATTAAAAGCATGAACAAGGAGAAACTGTTACCATTTGAATGAAAGAGTTACGGAAGGATATTACCTGGTTGCATGAGATTGGGTTACCTCCCAAGAAGTTAAGTTTAAAGTCTTCAGCCAGACTAAGAAAAGGATTAGTCAACTCGAACCGTATAACAGTAGCCGGAATAACTGTGGGTCTTTAAAACCAAAAAGAGCTGACAAAAGGAAACTGCAGTAAACCAAGAAAATGTACAAGACTAGCATGCCCTTACCTAGTTTCCTGATTAAGATATCTATATCTAATTGTGGTTCAGGTTCAGGTTCTATAAAAGGGTCTAAATATATTTCTTTAGGCTGCAACTCCTCAAAATTGAGATCCGAATTATTAGGTCCTAGAGTCTGTAAATACTTAAATAAGAACTTAGAAGCACAAAATAATAACCTAAATAATTGAGGATCCTCTAAGTCAATCAGGTTTGACTTACATAATTGACCACAGTGAGAGTAGTGGTCATTCTTAAGAAAATGTGTCGATTCTAATATCCTAAAGTAATTAGGTTTAGTCTCAGAACTTAATAATTGACACATTTGAAATTTATACGTTCCCACAATTGTTTGAAAAATATTTGGTGGGAAAACAAAGTCGATCTTAGTATCATAGCCTGGTCTAACCTCATCAACCAGAGGATGGGTTTCTAACAACTGAACTTCCTTATGGACATCACTAGGTTCAGGAAAACGAGTATGAAAGTAATCTTGTAAAATGGTTGAGGCATTGATGTCAAGTCCTAAGTGTGGGGACTTTCTGAGAGTTAAAGGTAAGGCACTAGGGAAGTGATAATCACCCCCAAACTTAGAGTTTTCAGTTTCTCTAGATAGACCTCTAATTATTTCTTGAATTTCCGTATCTTCAGAGTCCTTAAAATATTCAAGAGATTCTTCTAAGTTATTATCAGGTAGTGCATCTTTACTCATCTCTACGGGTCTATCTTCTTCTTCCAAGACTATTGTTTCTAAGTCGCTAGACTCTAAAACAGTATTTTCGAAATGAACCGTTCCTCTAAACCACTATCGGCTTCGTAAACAGGAAAACTACATCGTCTAAAACGGTGGTATCCCTAATCAAATCCTCGTCCTTTTGAATAGGTGAATAATCATAAAAATTATTTGGATTTGAACTAGAAATAATATAATCACTATACAACTCAATTGGATTACTAGACTCCTGATCACTATGCCTACATATTTCAGATTCTTCATTACTGCTATCCTCATCATCATAGTACGAAAATGATTGAACCTTATCTAAATAAGTAGTGTCTTTTATTCTAACCTCGTCCTCTAAATTAGGCAAATATTCACTATTGATATCAAGGGTAAAATTAGAAACACTATTTTGGAAATTTAGATTATTTCGAGCAAGTCTTTCATTCGTCTCAGCCATCAACTTGAGGGATTCCTCTATAGAAAGTTCTCTTTCGTCAAAAACTAAGTTATTCATTTCTGCTAACTTACGTGTTGACTCAGCTAATTTACGTGTTGACTCTAGTAAAGAGGAATTATCAGAAGGATCATAAAAAGGACTACTTTTCAATAGTTTGATTGTATCCTCTAGAGACGAAGAACTAGTACTATAATCTTCTTGCTCGTAAGACTGATGCATGTGTGGATAGTAATTGGGCTCACCAGGGTATGACCCATATCCTTCCAAAGGATGGCGTTCCCAACCACTATTCCCAACATGGTCATAAAAATGATGATGTCCATATTCAAATTCAGGTCGATACTCATTGTATTGGCTTCTATCATACCAGTTCGACATTCTTAATTGCAATGGAATTTTACACAACCACAAACAAGGCCGACTCGACTCCACCAAAACAAACCTAAAGATTTCTAGCAAACAACAAGCATGATGGCTCCATTTAGATTGTTTCTAGACCATATTCTAATCCTTCGAAAGGGAATTCGTTACAATTTGAGCAAACCCCTCTGGAATCAATCCGAGTTTAAGCAAGTTGAATCGAGGCGAGGGAAGCTCAGAGGAGCTTTGATACCCAAAACCTCACCGATCCAATGCGGCGCAGTCACGCATTCAACTCGCAGAAACCGTCAAGAACTTCGAGATGTGCTTAAAAGAGTAACCAATATTTTTCGAATGATTGTCCTGTTGAGCTCGATACCCTATAGGTCTCTTTCTAGTCCAAATTTTAGGCTTAGGTTCGCGTTAGGTTTCGTTTTCCTAAGGCGGGAAAGAAGGGAGCGGTGATGAAATCCAAACCCTTATCTTGTTTAGGCCAGGCCTTGCCCTTTACTAGGAATTTAAAAACAGTTCATATTCAAGTCCTCAGCATATATTCACCTTAAGGAGTCCAGTAACCCGCTTGCAGGAGATTCGCGGGTGTTTAGAATTTTACCTCCCGTACCAGACGAGCGAAGAACCGCTGAAGTCGACTCGGGCCACGACTCCTATGTCGTGTGCGAACCCGAGGGGCCGAGACGATATCGTAATCGTCGTCCTTCCCTGCACACAGTTTGTATTTAAGGGTACCCTTCCGTAGGGTTTAAAAATAAAAATAAAAATGTCCCAAAATTAATGTCCAAAGTCCATAAAAAAAAATACAAAAGAAAAGAAAGTCTAATTAAAAAAAAAAATTACAAAAAAAAAATGTCTCTCTTTTTTTTTTTCTCTTTTTATCAAAATAAATAAATTCTTCTTCTTTCGCTCCTTTAGGTTTGCTTTTCGCTCCCAAACTTTAAGTAAATCACCACAAGCTTTGGCAAAATTGTCTTTCGCTCCAATCTTCAAAAATCTGCAAGGAAACAAAAAAAAAAACAAACCAAAAACGTAAAGAAGAACAAGAATAATAATAAAAAAAAATCTAAAAAAAATGCTACCTAAACACAAATCCGCGTCGGCGGCGCCAAAATGATAATAAATTTTTCGTGGTTGTAGTAATGATGATAAGGGGTATCGTTCAAACTCGAACTTGTGAAGGTAATGGATTTTTAGATTTAAAAATATATATACAAATATTGACAAATTGGTAGAGAGGTACTGGGACTAATGATTCGGCCAAACTTCATAACATAAGGGTTAATGATTTATTCTCAACAATAATAGCTCAAAACATATATGGACTCTTATTTTGCCAAAGTCGATTCTCAAAACATTGGTTGTAAGTCCTAAGCATGATGTATCAAAACACCTAAGCCAAGCATACATCATCAAATTAAATAACAACCAATTAATTCAAATCATATTTCAATTTTAAATTAATGCAAAAGTCTTAAAAAAATTAAATAAAATTACTCATGCATAAAGAATGGTTTCCTCCATCATCCCAGTATTGGGGTTTAGCTACTCATAATAATCATGTTCTCAAAATACATACTTGATGCTCAAAATATGATTAAAAGAGTGAAAAATATAAAACAGTGGTTCTGTGACCCACAAAATTCGTCCAGAAAGAAACGATACCAGTGAGCTGCAGTAAAACAACGACACCCCGATGCTGCTGTTGACGCTGCAAAAACTAAGACTGCTCTGAGCAGTCTGTTCTTCGTGTTCTTCAGAAGCTTTAATGGCAGCAGCAGCAGCAGCGTTGTCTCCTCTATAATTGCTTCTCCTAGGCTATCATCGACTCTAAACTCTCTCCTCAAGGTTTCTAACCTTTCTTTGATGTAAACCAACACTTATATAGCCTTCAGATTCCCTAGAAACTCGATCAAATTCGAGAATAAATCTCTTATTCTTCACGTGCTGTTTGAAGAATAATCTTCTTCTTGTTGCGTTCCAGGCTGTTTTTAGCTATTCTCTCGACTCAAATATCTTCTAGGACTTGGACTCAACTGTTTTAAAGTATATCCCACGCAAGAATCTCTCCCAAATCTTTCAAACCAATTCAAAACCCTAAACAGGGACCGTGTGCACTATCTTGACTTTGTGTGGATTTTGTGACTTATCCAGCCCAATTAGATGGGTCTAATCGCTTCTAACAGGTCCCTTATGTCTTGCAGAGTCTGTGGGTACCAAATTTGCCCATTGAATCGCCTCCTAGGTCGCTCAGATCCTTGATCCAAAACTGTTGACGCTACTGCCTTTTTTTCCGCCAAAACCCACAAACTTTGAAGATGACCTCCCCCTATCCAGTTCCGGTGTCTCTTTAGTACATGCCCTGAAATGGGGTGCCCCTTAGTAATTAGGTTACCCCTTATCCAAAGTGAGAGTTCGTATAGTAATTTTCTCCCACAAGCGCAAAAACCACTTTTTAGCCAATTTCGCCGCAAAAGCTTATTTCTCCAAAAACACCTACAAAGACATAAAATAACCAAATAAGTACAAAATCGAGCACTAACAATATAAACAATTGGGACAAATTAGACACATAAATGCGTCTATCATCTCCTGAAAAGGATTCATCACCGAGGAAACACAAACTACAGAGGAATTCTACACAATCACAAACAAGGATGACTCAACCAAATTAAACCTATAAATTCTAGCGAACAAAAAGCATGATGGCTCCACTTAGATTGTTTCTAGACCAGCTTCTATCTTTCGAAAGGGAATTCGTTGCAATTTGAGCAAACCCCTCTGGAATCAATCCGATTCAAAGTAAGTTGAATAGAGACGGGGGAAGCTTAGTAGAGCTTTGATACCCAAGGCCTCACTGCATTAGAAGGCGGCGCAGTCACGCATTCAACTCACAAAAACCATCATGAACTTTGAAGTGTGCTTAAAGAGCAACCAATATTTTTCGAACGAGTTTCCTATTAAGCTCGTTACCCTATAGGTCTCGTTCTAGTCAAAATTTTAGGCTTAGGATCGCGTTTGGTTTCGTTTTCCTAAGGCGGGTAAGAAGAGAACGGTGATGAAATCCGAACCCTTATCTTGTATTGGCTAGGCCTTGCCCTTTACTAGGAATTTAAAACAGGCGTATTCAAGTCCTCAGCATATATTCACCTTAAGGCAAACAGTAAACCCGCTTGCAGGAGATTCGCGGGTGTTTAGAAGTTTACCTCCCGTACCAGACGGGCGAAGAACCGCTGTAGTCGACTCGGGCCACTGACTCCGGTGTCAGTGTGCGAACCCGAGGGGCCGAGACGATATAGTAATCGTCGTCCTTCCCTGCAAACAGTTTGTATTTATTATTTTTTTTAATTTATAACCCTTCCATAGGGTTTTAAAAATAATGTCCAATGTTCAATGTCCGGAAAAAAAAAATAATGTCAAAAAATAAAAGATTACAAAAATAAGAACTTTAATTATAGTTTCTAAAAAAAAAAATAATAAAAAAAATATCTAAATAATAATAATAAAAAAAAAGTCCTTCGTCTTATTTCCGTTCTTTTTGCTTTAAGCTTTGCTCCTAGTCTTTATGAAATCGCCAAAAATCTTTGACAACTTCTTCTTCTTCTTTTTCTTTTCGATCCAAGCCTCAAAACCTGTATCACATAGACAAATACCCAAAGAACGTAAAAAAGAACAAAGAAAAATAAATCTATAAAAAAAATTCTACCTAAACACAATTCCGCGTCGGCGGCGCCAAAATGATTAATGATTTTTCGTGGTTGTAGTAGTGAAGGTTCAAACTCTCGGATTTGTGAAGGATAATTTTTTTTTAGACTTAATAAAAATAAAAAAATAATTTTATATGCACAATATTAACAAAATATGGGAGAGAATTTTTACCGGGGATCAAGATTCCACCATTCACCAAAATTTATGTGATTCAATAACAATTCTTATCATGCAATTCTAGACAATAGATTTTGGAAACATCCACTGTTAGTCGCTAGCATGAAGTATCAAAAGCAATTTACTAAGCATACTCCATCAAGAGAAAACACAATTGATTAATAAAAATCATTTACTCCATTTTTATTCGGTGCAATTTATCATAAAAGAGTTGCATAAATAAATTTAAATAAATTTTACCACATAACTTTTGGAAGAATGGCTTCCTCCGTCACCCCTGGGATTGGGTTTAGCTACTCATGATGAAAAACCTCTCAAATTGATTCATTGATACTCAAAAGTTGTTTACAATCAAGAGAAAATGGAGAAAAACGGTTTACAATAGTGTTTGCGACACATATAGAGCGTTCAAAAAGAACGATACAACAGAGGTGTTGTTGTTCCGAAGTCGGGGAAAGGAATTGAGTATTGTCGCAATTAAGCGACACCAATCAACGACTGTCCCTGTGGGTAGTATGTTCTTCGTGTTTTTCCTTGCACAAGCAGCAAGCTTTTCTCCTGCGTGACTTTCTTTCGATTCTTCTCGGCTCCTAAACTCTCCCAAAGACTCTCCAACTCTTCTAAACTCTTTATCCTTGTATTTATAGTGTTGTAGAACAAAAATATCCGATCATAACACCGTATAATCTCCCATTAATCCCGTCATTGCTCGCTGCCCATATTTAACAATAATTTCCATTTTTGGCTTCTACACACGTAAAATTTGATCCTGCACGCTCTAGTTAACCTTCCCCACGCCTCCGAAGTCATCGAACTCCTCCAAAACACTCCATGCATGGCAAACACACAATCAAACTCGTGTTACAGGACACGTTGCTCTGTTTTGAGCTCGTGACTCAAACCAGGATTTCCAGCCAATTCCGATCGAATCCGATGCCCACAATGTATTCCCTATCCCATATCACAACTTCCCACCAAATTTCAGCGATTGAATCGCACTAAAACACCTTCCTTTTATCGATCACAAATCTGCCAGTTTTGAATATATTTTTCCCGCCAAAAAGCTGTTTTTGAATTTAAAGAGAAGATTGATGCCCCTTAACCAGAGCTTCGGTGCGAACAACAATTGGGTGGAAATAGTAATTTTTGGGTGGAAATAGTAATTTTTATGGGTTCCTTCGGGACATTTCTGGGATGCTTCCGGTGCATTTCTGGGGTGCCTACGACATTTCTCCGGGGTGTAAAACACTGCTTTTTGAGCCCATTTCGCCGCAAGGGCTTATTTCTCTAAAAATTCCTACAAAGACATAAAAGAACACAATAAATACAAAATTGAGCACTAACAATACATACAATAGAGACATATTAGACACATAAATGCGTCTATCAATATCCAGTGAATTAAATCTGACAAACTCTTTCAAACGCGATTTTCTTTCAGACGCCAGTTGATTTTCGATCCATCTTTCTCTTTCAAACGCGATTTGATTTTCTTACAAAACTACACAAGTTTCACCTAAAGCTGACATTCAATTCCTAATCCCTATTGCATGCGAATTTAGTTTCTTCTATATGTAAAAGTAAAGCCTCTGAATTTCATATTTAGTTTTTCTTTATCCAAATGGTTCTGAAGGTTTGACTATATAATAAAAAATTTGGAACATTTGATTTTGGTAGTTTGAAATTTGTTATCAAATGTAATATGAGAGGAAATTTAACTAAGGAAAAAAAATAGATCATGTTAGGTAACAATTACTTCTACACTTCACAGTTGTGTTCTTTTTTTTATTTCTAATTTCCTTGCATGCTTATCCATCATTCTAAATTGTAACACACTATTTATATATAGTGACAATAGTAGTTTGTAACATATCATTTAGATACAATATTTTAGGTATTAGTATAAAAGAGATTTAGTTTATGAACATTAGCTGTTTGAGTAAATTACTAAGAAAATTTCACAGTTTAGTTTTAGTGTTCCATGAACTCATTTTTTATTCTAAATCTCTGTTAAATTTTATGGCAGAATTTTATTCACTTTTTTATTTGAACTGCAGATGGATTCAATGCAAAGTAAGGTATCGGGTTTTCATCCATGCAAGTTAAACTAATGGATGTCTCCGGTGCTCCCGTTTACTGCCAGGTATTGATGTCCCTTCTTATTTTCTATCGTCATTATTTTTTGTTGGTTGAGCCTGGGTGGTTGCAGTTAGATCCTTGGAGCTGGTTGTGAATGTTGCAGGGTAATGATTGAATTGAGAATTACAAGGGAAGCTGAGGATCTTGTTGTGTTGGTAGGATGTTGTTGCAGCTCAGATGGAATTGGTGGTGCTATTTTGTGAAGCAGGTGCAATAGCTGATGGTGTTTCTGGCATGGAGGTGACTGAAATGGTCCAATTAGGAGCTGAAATTGTGCAGCTGGTGTTAGTCTGTTTCAGTTTTGGGTTGTATGTGTTGGTACTGGTATTGTTGCAATGAATTTGTATGTGAATGAATGCCTAAAGTGAATTGCAAGGAAGGAACGCTGTCGTGTCTTACATTGCAGTGGTAGAGCTATTTGTGGCGTTGAACTGAAGCACATAATGAAGTTGCAGCTGAATTGGTTGGTTCTGAATGAGAGGAATGAAGGGCCATTGTAGCGCGTTATTAGAGCAGGCTGTGCAGAATGGCTTTGGCCTGACAACTAGCCCACTCAGCCGGGTCAGTTAGCTGACTCTAATTCTGACTCGGCTCTGACTCATAACACAACTGAGTTGACTGAATTTTGACCGATGACCGCTGACTTTGCCTGTCACTTGAGCTACTATCTGGTGACTTTTTCGGTCAATTTCCGGTGATGGAACCAGTTTCCCGACGACATTTTTTTTGAGCATATTTTTTACATGGCCTATTTTCATACATGGGTTTGATGTGCTTAGTGGACTTCTTGGTGATGGACTTTGGAAACAAGGGAGCTATTAAAGGAAGATTTCTACAAATTTTTGGAAAATGACCTATATTCTACTTGGATCTATTGGAGGAGAGCCGCTATTCTACTAGGTTTTGCTTTGTTTCATCTTCTTTATTCATTATTATTATTGTGATGAACTCCATAGCTATGAGTAGCTAAATTAATATTATTGGTTAAGGATGTAGTCGGCTATCTACAACTTGTGCTGGATTAATGCATTAGTTTTCTCTCTTGATTATCGTTCAAATCTCTATGGTTTTCCATAATCGCATGATTGACATATTATAATAGGATTTAGATGTTTGTTTAGTTAAGTGGCCAATTAATTGAATGTACATCCATTTCCGTAGCTAATATAGAGTTTATCATCAAGCGATAACTCTAAATACAAGTAGCATGATATGATTAAGGTTGTAATGATACATTCTTGTAATCATCTATAGAGTTTGACCTTTGTCCGAATTGTCATGCGCAATGTATGACAATCACAGTGATCAGCCTATTTCTGGGAACTTAGTGCTCCAAGGGAATTGAATTTAATTACCGCAAGGCGTTAGGTTATTCTGTAGGTATAATTCACATTTGCAGCTCTAACGTGTTTGTTGATGAACTTAGGAAATTAGCAGATTATCTTACTCTCTTGGTAGTCTAGGGCTTTTGATAAAAAAAGAGATTAAATTGTAATTCTAACCATGTATGCAAGCACTTGTTTGATATTGAAGATGATCTCCTTGACCAATATTATCTACTATTGATTACTTTACATTATTTACTTTGCTTTCGATTTCTTTTTATTGATTTGCATATACAATTCTGAAAAATCTCCCCTAATTGGCTACTTGAGAAACTGAAATTGAATAACAACAATTGCCTCCCATGGAACGAACTATTTTTTATCATATATTTTATTAATATCTTGTTGAAGTAAGAAAGTGAATTTATTTTTGACGTGTACGACAATGGTCAATACCATCGTAAAGGTCAATGTTGCACTTGCAACCTGTAAAAAGAAGAAGTCAATTAGTTTCATGGGGTTTCTTCTTTTTATGAAGACATTATGCATGGTCCGAACCTTTGTATAAGACTTAGCAATTGGTACCTTGGCATTATTATTTTTTGTTTTGCTAAGACTTTTGTCGTTTACCAAAGATGAGCAAGAATATAAATTCCATGCAATGATTATGGAAATGCTCATGTGGGGTTTTGTAGAAGGAAATAAACTGTTTGGATTTGGCGATAACTATTGTGGATGACTAAGTAATTGTAATCTTCATATTTTATAATAATTGAAGGATTTTTGTAAGTTTTTTTTTCTTGTAGTTGTTGCATAATCTGTTATCCAGTTATAAAAATAGTTGCATAACCTGTTATGCGTCCGAGAAAATGGATGCGTAACCTGTTATGTATTAGAGAAAATGGCTACATGATGAGTTATGCAACAACTTTTTTGTTAGAACTGAAATTGGTCAAAAAACGGTTGCATCATCTATTATGTAGTTATAGAAATGTCTATATGACCTGTTATGTAGTCGAGAAAATGACCGCATAACGCATTATGTTGTCGGGAAAATTGACTACATAATGTATTATGCAACCCCTTTTTGTTAGCACTGAAATAAAAAGATGGTTGCGAAATCTATTACGCATCCAAGAAAATGGCTGAATAACACATTGTGCGTCAATTTTTTTCGTTAATATAGAAATCAACTAAAAAATGGCTGCATAACTTGTTATACAACTAAGAAAATAGATGCATAATCCCTTAAGTATCGTTTTTTTGTTGGAATGTTATCTTTCAGGCATATACATCGTTTTAGTGGTTGTGTAACCAGATTAGTGGACGCATGAACCAAAATATGGCTACATAATTTGTCATGCATCATTTTTTTCTTGTTGGAATGTTATTTTTTAGGTATACACATCGTTTTGGTGGTTGTATAACCAAATTAATGGATGCATAAACCAAAATATGTCATGCATAATGTGTTATGCATCATTTGTGATAGCTACATAATGTATTATGCATCTTTTGTGGTGTCTGCTTAATGTGTTATGCATCTATTTTGGTGGCTGCATAATGATTGTGTGTAAAGTTTTCGAACTTTTTTTATCTAAAAGAACAATCACCTCCGACTTTTTTGAAAAAAAATTAAATTTGATATTGTTGTTTGTACTAGTTATGTAAATCTCTTTAAAAGCTTTTAAACGAGATAAGATTTGTAAAACTCCAAAGCACGGTTTTTTAAATATGTTATATTCTAGTTTGCTTGCCAATTATACCCCTGAAAATATAGGATGCATAGCTAGTTGTGTAGATTTTTCCATAATTTCAAATAATTATGGGTCTCACGAAAACCCAAAAATATTTTGGTCCTAATAATAATAAACAAAATAATTCTTTTGGGCCTTAGCCTAATTTCCCAAATGAAAACCCAACTTATGATTCGTCAATTAAGAAACAGAATTAATACACCTAGCGTGGGGCGCGAGGGAAGGCCAACTATTGGATTTGACTAAATCAAGTAAGTTATTCTAGGAAGGGAGAGAAAATCACGGCCGATAGTTAGAAAATCTAATGTATCGTGATCGCGGGGTGACACACCAAACCCTCCTATTTTGTAAGCATATAGATATATTTTAGGAGTAATTAACTATGAGCTGATAAGGAAGTTTCTGACTCAGGGTAGAAGAAAAGTCCCATCAATTAATAAATGATTAGTTATTATGATTATTACAATCATAATTAAGCCAATCTTAAAGATAAGATTATTATTTCATTAATTAAACGTTTTTTTTTTTTTGATAATTATTGGATAAAGAGTACAGTAAAATTTTTTTAAAATAATAATTTTGGGACCGAGAAAAATTATTATTTTAGCGAGAAGAAATTTAACCTGTGCAATTCTAATTGGGACTAAAGTATTTTATTATTTTAAAAAAATTATTATTTTAAATTTTTTTTACTGTATTACATTAACTAGTTGGAAACCTAACAAACTAACCTTCAACAACATACTACTACGTTAATTTTTATTATTGCGAGCCTACCAGCTAGCCCCATGGTAACCTAACCTACGTTAATTTTTCTTTTGAAGTTTAACTTACATTTTTATTATTGCGTATACTGTACCTTTTTTTACTTGTTAAAATCTTCCTATTCTCTTGGACCAAAGAAGGTAGAAGATGAAGACGGTCAGTATTGTAGAGAGAGAGAGACAGAGAAAGAGGGTTTTAGGTCTACCCACTGGTTGTTAGAGTACTGAACACCCTTAACCAGCAAAGCACCAATAACAACCACCGTAACAACGTCAACTACGACAACAAGAGAAAGAAAAAGAGAGAAATTTTTCATGGTGAAGAGGGTTTACTACACGTGAGAGAGATAGGTATATGAGTAGTTGATAGCAAATATATAAACAAAATAAAGATACTGAGAAGAAGATTGTTGTTCATGGTCCTTGTCGTTCCATTCAAATTAAAAATTTGTGTCAAAGGTGTAACTTTTTTATGATCTTGGGATCAGTTTGTCTGTGTCTTAGAAGGTCTAATTTCAGTGAATTGGGAGTGCTTTTAAGCTTTATTGCTCCCCATAATCTAAGAAGCACTATTGGATTTTCAGGTAATAGTTTTTCCTTGATTTTGATGATTATTTATTTATTTATTTTGATCAAGTATTGTTTTTTTGTGTTGTGGGTTTTAGTTCTTCATGACTATCCATTAGAAAATGCTCATAGAGTTTTATATTTTTTATGAATAGTTCTTCAATCTGTGTGTTTTGTTTGGTTTTCTTGAATTTTTGGCTTTCTAATTTGGGGATTATTCGATGTTGACTAAACTTTAACCAGATTGTTAGATTAGTGGACGATTTTAATGAAATTTATCTTGTTCTTGTGCTTAATTGTGATGGCCAAATGGGTTTTTCCATTTTATATTCTAGATATGGAGTTTTAGTGTGTTGAGGTCTATCAGCAACAATCACTTTCTCATAGAAATATGTAAAGTTAAAGTTGAATCCTGCTTATGTTTATTTAATCATGTAAAATGCAAAACGTGTATTCCTTATAGTTTTGGATGTTAACAGTTTGTCCATTTATGAATACAGAAACCAATTCTATAAATTCAGAGGTTAGGCTTAATTTTTACTTCTGTAATTGTGGTTGTTTGGGGAGGTACTAACATCAGTAGTTTTTTTTCCTTCTTTTTTTCCCGGACCTACTCAGTTCATGAAGCAACGATATTCTGTATGAAGAATCCTGGTAAGTAATGTTTCTTTCTCCCGTTCTGAATCCTTGTTGAGGAATTTCGATTTCCGATACTGAAGAGAAAAAATTATGGCTACTTATTTCCACGGTTCAAGCAACAAAAAAGAGGATATGTCAGACAATTGTGCAAGAGATTCGGTCTATGCTGAATCGCCATATCTTCCTCCTGGTAACATAATGATGTACCTGAACCACTCAACTGCAAAGACTTTCACAAATACCTTGTCTGGAAATTCGCAGCCGCAAGAGAACTTTGTTGATATTCCATCTGTTGGAGCATCAGATTCAAACCAGTCACATCAACAGATCTCATCCAGCAACTTTGGTTCTCATACGGAGGATCGAGATTACAGTGTGTGGAGAGATGGAAGAAATGAAATGTTGCCGTCCACGGGTCCCAGTCAAAGATATTATGGTCCCTCTCAATATAAAATTACAGCTCTGCCGGATACGATTCCCAACTCCAAATACCTTAAGGTGGCACAAGAACTGCTTGATGAAGTCGTTGCCCTCAAGGCTTCTAAGCAGCATGAGTCTCACAGGTTTGGTTTTAAGGTCTCCAAGGTGAATGATGGAGAATTAAAGAATAGTAGTGCATTGCCGTCCCCAGTAGGATCATCAAACCCTCAGGATACAAGTACAAATTCAGTGAGTGAGCAACAAGATTTGCGGAACCGAATGTCTAATCTTTTATCCATGTTGGATGAGGTGAGATTTTCACTCAATGTTTTTAGTTTTGTTGTGCGTTTTCTGTTTCTCTTACCTATGTAGGATATATTGTAGTTGCTTACATATACTGAGGATGTCTTGTAGTTGTTTATTTTTATTAAAGAGTCCTTGTTGAAGAGGTAGGTGGTAGGTAATATGGTTTTGAATAATCTTTTATATTCTCACAAATGCAGAGTACTTAGTTAAGAATTGGGGTTACATTAGGTGGAACCTAGTGTCCGGTTGATCAGGGTTATCCAAGTAGAAACCGCATTGTCCTCCCAGTAAAATATCTAGAGGTAGCACAGAGGTAACTGTTGGGATGACTTTTCTATAAGTCGCTTCAAGGTGCATTAAAAGTGTGTCCGCGTTTGGTTTTTGTTATTGTATCGTATATCTGTTTTGCCACCTTACAAATTGTACGGGGTATGCTTATACCGTGTTACTATCGCTGCAGATTGATAGAAGATATAAGCAGTATTCCCAGCACATGCAGATCGTGGTTTCTTCCTTTGATCTTATAGCAGGATGTGGGGCTTCTAATCGATACACGGCCCTTGCTCTCCGGGTAATTTCCAACCAGTTTCACTGCTTACGTGATGCTGTAAATCGCCAGATAAAAGCAGTTCGAAGAAGCCTCGAGGAGCAGGATACTGGAGATAATGGTTCATCTGTTGGAATATCTCGCCTTCGCTTTGTTGACCAGCGGCTTAGACAACAGAGGACTCTTCAGCAATTTGGAATGCTGCAACAAAATGCTTGGAGGCCTCAACGGGGGCTACCTGAGAGCTCTGTTTCGGTCCTTCGTGCTTGGCTATTCGAGCACTTCCTTCATCCGTATAACCCTAACTTTGAACACTTAACTCATATTCTTTTCTTTCCCTCGCAGCAATTGTCTAACTCATTTCTTATTTTATGTTCACCAGCTACCCCAAGGATTCTGACAAATTTATGCTAGCAAAACAAGCAGGATTGACCAGAAGTCAGGTAAAAATGTAGAAACATTTCGTGTTTTTTTCCTTCTTTCTTTTCATTTAAAGCAAGTTGTATCGAGACCCGAAGTTTCATCCCAACTTGATGCTGTAGCCTGTATGGGTTTAACATTGGCATAGAAATGCGTCATTGCTGTGTCTCCGAAACCAATTTCAGAAGTTTCACTCTAGTTTTAGCAATTCAGAAGCTTTAATCCGGTGGGATTACTAACTGAAGATTCCCACAGACTGAGTTGGTACCAAAACACACTGGATTTCAAATGTCTAACATAAGACCAGTCATATATGGTATACCCCAGAAAATCATTACTGTGCATTTAACAGCAACTCCAACATCTTACTTGATGTTTATCTCCTCACACGTCACATTCTAGGGCCTTTGTAGGGCAGTCAACAGAATCAAACCTGATGGATACCAAGTCAATGGTAGATCTCACCCTTAAATAGTATTAATTACCATGTCTGCCTCTACGGTTTAGGTGGAGAATCCTTGTCGTCCAGATAATGAAGGTTTTTTTTTTTTATTTTTTTCGGATAAAAAACAAATACTTCTTGTTTTTTTCTTTGTTGTGGGCTAATCCTTAGTATATCATTTATTTCAGGTTTCTAACTGGTTTATAAACGCCCGTGTTCGCCTTTGGAAACCCATGGTTGAGGAGATGTACAAAGAAGAAATTTATGACCCTGACGTGGAGGCTAATTCTTCATTAGACAATGCAATCAAAGCTGCAACCAACGAGCTCAGGGTTTCTGAAGGTCGCAGTGAGGTGTTATTGCAGAACACAGAGTCCGCAGCCACCGAGGGAAGTCAACTGCGTAACCAATTTGAGGAATCGTCAAATCTCGCTGCACATGGAAACATATCTGAACTTACAGCAGGAACCAATGCGGACGAGTGTAATCTTCTCAAAGATATGATCATTCAATCTGGAGGGAGCACGGGCGGGAGGTTTATGACTGCTGCAACTAGGTACCAAGTTGCCGAGCTAGGTAGACTTAGAAGTGGAGGTGGGATATCGCTTACTTTAGGATTACAACATTGTGACAACAGTGGCATGCTTGCCATTTCTGGTAGGACCCATCACAATTTTATCAACACGAGAAGAGATGATTTGTGCACTCCAGATGTCTCATCTCTGGGGCCTAACACGTCGAATTACGATTGCTCGGATGCAGGGTATCAGCACAACAGGTTTGGCTCCTCCCACATGTTGCATGATTTTGTTCCTTGAAGATGATTACTGCAGCAGAATAATCATGAATATATCCTCGGAATGGGCATTGTTTATCCTACATTCATATTGTTGTTAGCACGATACAAACCGACAAATTAGTATGAAGCTGCAGTAGATACCAATAGAAACACTAGTCTGTAATATAACAGGAAAGTCCGCATATATGTACATATTCCGCACTATATTTGAATGAAAAACAGGCATGGAAAACAAACCGCATTAAAAGTTAGCGGCCCCTGAGTGAACTAATAGATTCAATCACTTGAGGATTAATTTGGCTTGATAAAATTTCGCCTCAATTCCCTATGCAGTGGTTTTCAATGGATTGCATCAGTTGAGAATCAAATTTTGTGTTGCAATTCTGTGTGTTTGTATTCTCAAACTCATTAGACTCGCTCTCAGTAAGACCCAACCATGCAATGTCCAGCAGTACAGTTGGGCCTTAATTGCTTTTACTTCTGAAGACTGAATCTGTAAAACTATTCAAAGGCTTATCTGAAATTAACTCCACAACTGGCAAAAGTGGGTGAGGTAAGATAAAAACTAGCTTGGGCAGATGGGTCTCTGGTCTGCTGAGTGCATCAGTAAGCACTCCATCTTTCTTTTGTGGTATGGGGGGGTGAGAAAGCCAAGGTGGTAGGATGAGTGTTCCCTGACCTAACAATTCTCTAGCTAGCTTAGCCTTAGGTGCCTACTCTCCTCTACTAAAAAAAAAAAAAATTGTGCTTGTTTATAATTAGGGTTTATATATAGGCTCGTAGGCACTAAAGAAAGAGACTAATTTCTTAGCATTCATAACTCGCTACTACTCATCAGCAGAGTTGAGGAGCTTTATTAAATATTCTGTGTTTGGCTCAGATGTTACAGAAGAAACTTTAATCTTAAGACGGACCCCACATGAAATGAGATCCTCTAAGAAAATAATATATTTTAAACTAGAAAACATGCAATCAGACAGAGACAACTGGAGCAGATCAGAAAGGAACAAACAAGGCAATGATTACAAATGTTATCAACACCCAATCAATCCTGCAAGTTTTCATCTCTTTTCTCGTCTATATATCTCTCTCTCATGAATCCATGATCAGTCATCAGCACACCAGCAAAGAAAGCAACAACACCATAAACCTCTCTTTCTACCTTAACAGTGTCCTTTGATGAATTTGCACCGAAATAGCCACAAGGCTTCACAATGAGACAAAATGAAAACTGCGAGTGTACAAAAGTTAGCCCACTTTTTCTCTATGCTTTTTCTCTTTTCTTGATAGATATCATGCACTGAACATATATATACTTCTGCCTGCAACAACAAAAGAAAAGCTAAAAGACATACATATATATAAGATAGAGCCAACCCATTGAGTTTTGAGTTGTGGAGATATTAAACTTTAAAAGCTAAATCTTTGATATCTTTTCTATTTGTACTCTCTCTTTAAAGTGAAAGGGGACCATTTTCTTTCCCTGTCATACCTATAGCTTTTAGTTAGCTTTGCTTGATTTATGGACACTCTCAAACTTCACTCTTGTTATCTATCTATTATAAAAGCTTTTAAAACTAGTTTGATAAGGGGAAAAAAAAAGAAAAAAAAAAAACGAGTGTTGGATTATTGTGTGGGTTTCAGTTGTCTTCTTCTTATGATATGATACTAATCTCACCTCCACAGCTCCACTCAACTTAAGGTATTTGGTTTCTTACTCTACTTACTTTGATAGGTATTTTTAGTTTTTGTTTCATACTTGAAATGACTTGTTTCTTTGAGGCTCTCTGAATATGGCTAGTCTTTTCTTATTCTCTCCCTCTCTTCCTTTCTTTGTCAAATATTTATATCTTTGGGGTTTGATTTGATTTCTGATGGATCCTTAAATCTCAACAGATGGCTCTTTCTTGATTACTGGTTTCATGGGAGGGTTCATGTTGTAGGTGAGCAGCTTTTTACATTTTTTTTTTCATTTTTATAGTATATTATACTGAACTAGCTTTTATTTTATATTTTGATGGATTCTAAACAAATATATACTGTATGTCTCATCTTTGTGCTTCTCCTCTGATTGGGTTCTATGTGTAGTTGAGTAGGCTGCGTTGTTCATCTCAGTTGTATCTTCTTCTCTGAACTTTTTATGTTTCAGTATTAATACTCCATTAATGAGACATTATGTGTTTTTGTTTCAGGACTTCCTCAGCTTTCTGTTTCTTGTCTTTAGGTTTATATTCTAGAGCTTAGTGGTTTTGTACCTCGGCAGCCAAGTACATCCAAAACTTCCCTAGTTCTCTACTATATATTTAGTACAGAAAAACCCCTTTTAATACTTGTTCTTTGTGGTTTGAATCAATATAATCTTAGTCTAGTTTTGTGTTAGAGCAGATCTCCGTTTGTTTCTTGACAGAGATTTCTAGTTCTTTGTATCTTGTAATGCACCTTATTGGTAGTGATCAAACTAAAAATGGTATCTCAAAGTTCATCTTCCGACCCCAACTCAAGTAATTTCCATCAATTCATAATCTCCGATTCGATTCCGAACCGGGCCCATTTCGAAGATCATGAAATCAATGGTCCTCATTCAAGAAATAGAAACATGTTCTCTCAATCTCTTGGTGTACTTCCTAGCATTGAATCACTGCGGCAACAAATGTCTAGATCAGTAGAACTAGTTCATCAGCAAGTTCCAACTCATCATAACTTCAGTAGGTTACATTTAACAAATCAGTTTGAAACATCAAAAGAGTTAGACCATCATGGGCAAAGGTTATCTTTAAGTCTAGGTTCTCATATTCCTTCTAATGGTCTAATGAGCACTTCTGATCAATACACTCAGAGATACTTACAACAACAAGATTTCATGAACTCTAACTATGTAATGTCTGATCAAGTAGATCACATTAGGACACTAGAAAATCAGTCCAATTATTCAACTTCTTTTGAAAGAGAATCCTTGGCTGCTTTAATTGGGAGCTCTAGATATCTAAAGCCGGCTCAATCCTTACTCGAAGAGTTCGTTACTGTTGGTGCCAAAGAGATTGATTTGAGTTCAGATAAATCTATTCGACGGTTAACACGTAATCGTAGACAAGGAGTAGGAAGTTTTCTCGAGCTAAGGTCGAGTTTGTGCAATAGCACTTTCTCATCTTCCATGGAACAAGAACTGCAGATTAAAATCACAAAACTGATTGCTTTACTAGACGAGGTAATATAATAATATTTGGCAGTATTTTAAACTTTCAATTCTAGACCATTTTGGAACTGGTAGTGTTACTCAACAAGTATTCTAAATTTTCAATTCAGGTTGAGAGTAGATATGAGCAGTACTATAATCAAATGGAAGAAGTGGCTTCATCATTTGAGGTGATAGCAGGATTAGGAGCAGCCAAGTCTTACACTGCCATGGCACTTCAAGCCATGTCAAGACATTTTTGCAGTGTTAGGGACTCGATAGTTACTCAAATTCGTGTAGCAAAGAGAGACCTTTTCCAAGGATCATCACCAAGAACTAGAACCGGTCTATCTCAGCTTAGTCTATTTGATCAGGAGCCGAGACAAAATCGTCTTCAACAGCTTGGATTGATCCAAAACCAGCGTCAACCATGGAGGCCGATAAGAGGGTTGCCAGAGAGTTCAGTTACTATTCTTCGCTCCTGGCTCTTCGAACACTTCCTTCATCCGTAAGGCTCAAACCATCTACGTTCTATATATTCTTCTTTATTTTTTCTTTAGAAAAATAATAATTAAATTCTCCACCCTTGCCATACCACTAGTTCCATGGCACACTTTCTAAAGAGCTCACTTCCAAAGCGGACTGCATAGGCGGGTATCAGCAGAGTGTAAAAAAGTAATGGGGAAACAAGTCTATAACTAGGGTGGAAGATACCATCCTAACTCTTTCTACTGCTGCTAACCTTTCTTCTTCTTCTTCTTCTACTTATCGATGAATTTAGGTACCCGACTGACCCCGAGAAGTTAATGTTGGCATCACAAACAGGCCTGAGCAAGAACCAGGTTAAAACACCATCTCGTATTATATTTGGTTTCACTTTGTTTGTCAAGGACAACGCTAAAAGGCCTTTTGGCTTTTTGTTTTTATATTTCAGGTGTCAAATTGGTTCATAAATGCCCGAGTTCGTCTTTGGAAGCCAATGATAGAAGAGATCTACAAAGAAGAGTTTGGGGAGTCGTCTTTGGATTTGGATTCATCGTCGGAAGCAGTGTTGACAACAAGGAAAGGTGATATCTCAGATTATGCAGGAAAAGAAAGAGAGATGGCAGATTGATTAGACAAAATCTAAAATATAAAGTTTTGGCAAAAATTAATTAGGTGGATCTCACCCCTATTAGTCAATGACATTCGGCCGTTTTCTTGCTATTTTAAGGCTCTGTGTTTTTGAGATGTTTACACCTTGGCTCGTCTAGAACTGCTCTTGGAAATTATGTTTGCTTAAAAAAGTAGAGAGATTGGAAAGGAAATGTTTTGGTTAAGCTTAGAAGTGTGCCTTTGTGAGTCGGGGGTTTACAGGGAAGAGAAAAATAGTCTACTAAGTATACAGGTATTTGCTTTACACATTTAATACATCTATCTATGAAATGAGTGATGTTCAACTGCTTAGGCAGGGGAAAACACCCATCATATTCTTTTTAAAAAGGCTTATTGTAGACTTAGTAAAATTCGAACTACGTAAAGTCATATCCATAAGACTTGTACAACCTATAAGTGTTAAACACACAAAGGTTTCATATATCATTTTAGATTACCAATACTAAAACCGAAACCACAAAAGTAATTTAGTATGTTATCAAGGAAACAATAGTCCGAAACAATTTTTTCTTACTCCGACAAATCAACGAAGGTGACTTAGTCATTAACCGGATCAATTGTGTATGTACAATCGCTTGTTTCGACAAGACACAAATAGAGATCAAAATGAACTCTATTTCTCTTATCAGGCTCTAATTATTTCATAAGATAACTTAGACCTTACTTTTAGACAAGACAAACACTAGGCTAGTTAACTAGTTTTTCTTGTCAAGGATTTCGATTAGACTTGAATTACCGAATCCTATATTTGATAAGTCCGACAAAGATCAGAAGTAACTTAGTTTCTCTTATCCGGAATCACATGGACTAAACAAATGACCCCGTAATTTATGTTAAACAAAAAAAAAAAAAAGATACAAACCAAAATAAATTGACTTGTCATAGTTTTCTCAACCGAAAGCTATTGAAACAAATATAATCAATGTAAACACCACAATTGCACCGAATTTCGTTAAGCAAAAACACTTGATACCAAACAATAAAGAAGATATCAAATCATAAGTCAATAAATTGCCACAATTATTCTTAGCGGGAAACAATTGAATCACAGTAATCAATCCAAACAACATAATGGAACATATCAATTGTATCGAAATTTTGTTAAGCAAAAAAAAAATATATGCAATAAAATCAAGCTTTTCTTAAACAGGAAAAACGATTAACTAACAAATAAAAACCGTTACCTTGAATTCCGCATCTATTTCTCCCCAGAAAAATATATCGTTTAAGCGCAAGTTCAATAAGAACTCTCCCCCTGTTTGTTGTCATCCTCTCGCAAGAACAAAAGAACAACAACAAGAGCAACCTTTATCAGAGGAAGGTTGAATCGATTTTAACTAATGCGTGCCAATAACAAAAGGTTAAACCCGAAACTCATGTGTTATGCTAAACACAACTTATTTAAACACAAATTGATTATCAACATATTGTAACTTTTCACGCATGAGTTTCAATCGGAACACCTTATGATCCTTTGATAAATCCTACCAACAAGGGCTAGGATTTAATCCCCCTAAATTAAAAAAGGCACACATATCATAACGGTTACACACAATATGAGATCGAATATTTATGTTAATAAAAACCGAAACTAAACATCTCACAATCCGAAAGCAATAACATAAAATATAATCATTCAAAGCAGGCTATGCAATCAGAACTATTAAATAATGAAACACAAAAAGTTATAAAATAAAATTTTGTTCATTCATAAATATTGATAGTTTTATTCAAATAGACCATATAAAAAATATCGAAATATATCAACATATTGAATAGTCTATTTCCTGGATCAAGTATCTAAGCATATGAATTAATCCTTAGAGGTGCTCTGATTGTTCACTGAGGTTTCTTTAGTGTTCAAGCTCTTGAGTTTCCTCTTTTCTTTTAGCTGATTGAATCGTCTCTTCAAAAAATTCAGATCCACAATCATCTTCAGAAGTTTTGACTCAATCCATTCCTCATCCTTTACAGAAGCTTCTAATTGTTCATGCGCGATTTCCAAATCTCTCATTAGCATAAACATGAGATCAAGAGATAGTTGATTTCTCTTATGTTCCTTTGAAAAGAACACTTAATCTCAGAAGGGAGATAAGTTTCAAGCTTCTGTAATTGAAAATCGATATCAATAGTATTTTCTCCCATCTTGAACAATAATCTTATTGTGGAGAAGAAATCGATTTTTCAAGATGTTATATATATCAAGTAAAACTTGATTTCCAAGTTTCGAAGCAACCAAAAAGGTATTTTATTTGATATTAAAAACAGGTGAGAACATACTCAAATTGAGAAATAAAATCAAGGAAGATTTTTTCGAAATATTGACATCAAGAGAGTCCGAAGATATCTTGTACAAATTTATCATGAACTTCTTAGTATGGACCGAAAATATTACTCGACAAAGTGAACATGATTCCATTTTTAGAAAATACTCATATTGTTCATGATGCAGATAGATCAAGTAAGGATTTCAGAAATCTCGTATGTTCTCTTGTGCTATTTGAGAACTTCCTCATTTACTCGAGTTGAGCACAATTATGAGGAAGTTCCAATCAACAAGCTTAGTTGTTGAATCGAGCTCTGAATAGCTCAATATTGTAAATGGAACAAGATCTATCAAAGTAATCTGTTAGAGCATTGCTCGGTCAAACTCGCATGCGTTGTTATCTCAAGCATGTTTGTCAATGTTAGTGATCAAAACTATAAGTCTTGATTTCTAGTCTACTATAGCCAGGTCTCGGACTAGGATAGAAAGTGTAGTTGAGCTCAAGAACTCCATGGCTATCATCATACAAGACGAAGGACTACTCAAGGAACCGGTGGATCTTCATCGACTAAAAGGTATGTGGAGACTTGAACTTATTTGTCACTCAAAAGTCTATCTACTCTATCTCATATTTTGAGACAAAAGTCGTTTTGCTATATAGACTTTGATTATACACATTTGCTATTTCGAGCCGAGTTTATCTCGCCTATCTATTTCTCGAAATATGTGTTGGTAAGCTTTTGCTTTGGCCAAGTTCATCTTTACCTAGTGACGAAACTCATGTTATGTTTCAATCACTTTGAAAATTGCTCTGACGAAAATGGTTTGTGAATAACAACTATATAACGTCCTCTGAGAATGTTTCAATGATTGAAATGAGAGTTTAGATTATATAACCAATGATAGATATAAGCATTGTGTGGTAACACATATATGTATAAGTTCTTTTTCCTTGAACCAAAGTTTGTGAACTTTGTTGATCAAGTGAACCAGAATAGTGGCGTGAGCTAAGTCCGCAAACTCAGTCCGCGAACCCAGTCCGCGAACTGGCGGAAGTTCTCGACCCGAGAATATCTGCTGGAGTTTGTGAACTCCTTCCGGGAACTTAATTCCGCGAACTAAGTTTGCGAACTTGAGTTAGTTATATCTAAAACGATTGTTTGTGAACTTATTCATATTAACTAAGGAATGCTAAATGCAAACCGTGGCTATATAGTTCATGAACCTATTCGAGTGAATCAAATCGTTTTTGCTTCAATTGTGTCTTGTGTAGTTAATAAGATTTCCTTGCAATTGAACAACTCTCTAACTAGTTGAATCAATGTGAGATTGGTTGGGGTTCAACTACAGTCCAGACCGAAGTTAGTTTGTAGTAGGCTAGTGTCTATAGCGGCTTAATACAATGTGGTGTTCAATCTGGACTAGGTCCCGAGGTTTTTATGCATTTGTGGTTTCCTCGTTAACAAAATTCTGGTGTCTGCGTTATTTCTATTCCGCATTATATTTTGTTATAGAATTGAAATATCACAGGCTGTGCGTTTGAATCAATCAATTGGAAATACGACCTTTGGTTGTTGATTGAAATTGATTGATCCTTGAACATTGGTCTTTGGTACCGTTCAAGTGATTTCTCTTGTATACAATTAGACTTGAAGATTTCTATTTTCTTGAGTAAGAATTGAATCGAGAAAGAGAGATATACTCTTTGATATACTTTATTAAGATTGAGTCTTATTGATTCTCTTGAAAGTATATTGGAGTTTGTCCATACAGATTGCTAAGCGAAATATTGGGTGTGGTTGTTGTACCCCTGCTTTTTCAATTGGTATCAGAGCAGGCAAACACGTTCAAGACCTTACAAGTCTGTGTTTATAACGATCTGACTCTATGGACATGAGTGTTATCTTAATAAATGCACCACCAGATCCAGAAATTACAGAATTTTCTTCTATGGATAATTTAATAAAATCTGTAGAAAAAATTCTATCTAAACCTCCACCAGGTTTAAAATACCTTGAAGTGTTTTCAGGAATTGAAAAAAAACTTGAAAGCCTTTCTTATGATGTTGATTTATTTCTCCGGAAAGAACAAATGTCCCTTGACAGGCTAAATCAAGTCATGATGAATAATATTCATGTTGAGGTTGATATTGATTTGCTAATCAATGAGTGTAATACTCCTCCTCTGTGTAACCCGTCTAGTCATAACAAACTAAACGAATTACAAGAGGAGTTTAAGTCTCAGTCATCTAAGTATATCACCTCAAAGGATGAATTGTTTCATTGCTCTGTCCTGACACTTCCTATCAAGATAATAGAATTGTTTATATTAAAGAAGCAAGGACGTCTCTTTTTATCAAAAGACCCTGTGCAATGCCAAAAATTATCTTCAGAAAAGGTTTCTCATAAGTTTTAAAATAAGAAGTCAGAAACACAAGTCTTGTTGCGCTTTCTGGATATTCTTTGAAAAATCTATAGAAACAATTTCTTGGGATTTTCCCATTAGTGTAAGATGTAATATCTGTTGGAAGGAGACACTTTCCTGGTGTCATGGCACTCAAGACTAGTCCACACTATGTCTTTGTGACCACATGTCTCGACTCTAGGGGTTTATTTTCTAAGCTTCTGCTTCAAATATCTGTTTTTGGTTAATCCAAACAAGTCCCCCTTCCACACGTGTGGCTTACACTACTTGAACTTGGTTTCTGTACGTCTTAATCTTATTCCAGGACGCACTTGAACCAGATCAAAACCACCGCTCGACACAATAAAAGAGAAAATCCAACTTCGTTCTCCTTGCCTCTTCTTCTCTCAAACAGTTCAAGAACAAAAAGAACAAACTGTTCACGAACTGTTGAATTCTATAACCTCAATTCTCAATCTTTTTGAGTGTTCTTAGGTTCTTTGGAATCACAATGAAAAATTACAACAAGGGTTGGTGTTTTTATTCATCGTCTCTTCAGTCCCGGAACTTCACCTTTGTCATCATTCCGCAAACCAAGTAAGCTTTTTTTTTTCTCTCTATCTTGTCCAAAAATGGCTCCTATGAAAAAGTTTTGCCGTGGTGAAGGTTCAAGTTCACAACCAAATCGAAACTTAGATAGTGATAATGAGTTTGAAGTTGATGAAATTGGTTTAGATGTTCTACAACCATTCTATGACCATGCCCTTCAAATTAGTTTTTCTAGTCTTCTTGCTAGGAATAAGTATGTTAAGTTTCTTAAAGGGAAATTTGTTGTAGAAAGAATATATGATCGTACTGTTAGTGAACCTGAGCTTCATCAGTTCATGAACCAACATGAGTGAGGATATATTCATGATGGTCTTGGGTCCTATTATCCTGAGATGACGTGCCAGTTTTATGCTAACTTGCATGCTGCTAACAAAGTCAGTTGTTGCTTCAAGACAACTGTTGGAGGAATTACTTTTGAGGTAAACCGTGAAGTGATTGCATATTTGTTGAATCTTTCTCTTGATCGCTCATTTGCAATTCCTCAACCAGAGAATCATATACCAACTCATGGTCAGCTGTCCGAATTGCTTCTAAATAGAAGTGAATCGTGGTCTGGGGGCAAGTTGTCTATTGACAACATTAGCTTTCATATGAAGGTATTCAGTAAACTGGCTGTTGCAAATCTGATTCCAAGTACTCTTGATAAGAATCTATGGAGCAGAACCCTTGCAGAGATGGTTTGCTATCTTATCTCTGGAGCAGAGATTGATTTTTGTGGCGTGATTATTCGTCAGATGATCCATATGGTTTCACAGAAGAAGAATCTTGGGTTCCCATGTCTTATGAGTAGAATTTGCAGTCAATTCAAGGTTAAACCTATTGGTACCTGCACTGGTTATGCTTCTCCTCTATCCTAGACAAACATCAACAAGATGAAGAAGCCAGTCACTTCTGAAGACAATCTTCTTAATGAAAGAATTGAGTGCCTTCAGGAACAACTAAGATATGTGTTGGGAATTCATCCTGAATTAACTGTACAAGTGTGTAAGATTGCTGAGAAATATAATCGCAATCAAGCTTAGTTTTTTTTTTTTTTTTGATATCTGTTAAACTTCTTATGTTGAACTACTGTTGTTTCTCTGGTTGTAATAACTCTTATGTTTAGCCTTGAATGATTTGATCTTTCAATTAAATTACTATATATGATAGATCCATAAGAAATACAGATATATCTTGTCGAAAGTTAAGTCCTTTATATGTCGGTATGCATGTGTTGATAAAAGAAGGAATGAACTTTTGACAAATACAAAAGTTAAGCCTATTATGTCAATTATTGATGGAAGATAGGTTAAAATCTTATGTTTTCAAGGATTATGTCTATTGTATGTCATTGTGCAAATGGTGATGGAAAATAGAAGGAATCCTTGCTTATTCCACGGTATAAGGTCGATCTCCGATCCACAATTTTTGTGTACATACTGTGTTGTTCCATAAAGTGTCTTAGGTTGAGCACAATCGACTGAGTTATTTTTAGCTTAGTTGTTGCTCCACGAGGTACTTTATGTCGAGCATGTACAACTAAATTAATCATTCTCGTTTGGTTTTTTAGTTGTTGCTCCGTAAGTTCTCTTACGTCGAGCATGACCAATTAAATTGATTACTTTTTGTGATTAATTTGGTTGTGTATTCCGATTAGATTAATTATGGGTTCTCTTGTGATTAATCTAATTGTGTACTTTTGAGTCTTCATAAGTTCACTTATGTTGAGCATTTCTGATTAAATTAATCATGAGATCTCTTGTGGTTAATTTAATTGAGTATTTTGGATTCAAATTCATACTTTTATGTGATTTGTTATGTCCAAAGAAATCCTTCTTTTCTTTTGAAATTAAGGTCGCTCTTGTTGTTCTTTCGGGAATGACATATTATGGGGGAGAGTTCTTAATTGAACTTGTGCTTAATTTCCAAATATTTGTGGGGAGTGCGGCTGTGGAATATTATAGGGGTTATCTTGTATCTTTCTAAACTCCTTGATGAATGCATTTAGCTTCGGCTTTATGATTGCATCTAAATAAGTTGATATTTTGCTTTCTTTTGGTCAAGAAATATCTCTTTCGGAAATTTCATTAGGATCCCGTTCTTGTACCTTTGCCAATTTTATTGACAAAAAGGGGGAGAATTAATATGTAGTTCACACTACAAATACATATGGTTTTCGGATCATTATGTAAGGGGGAGTGGTTTCCATGTGTGATGGAGTATTGACTAAGGGGGAGTGATACATATCACCATAGTATTGTTGTCAAAGTTGTGATGCAATTTAACTTTGATACTATATAATGATACTATGACACTGTATAACAATGATTGAGAACTCTTGTTTTCTCGTTGTTATAGCTACGGATTTTCAACAACGATGATGATGAACTTACAACCTTTGGGATCATTGGAGTACTTGGAAGTGACGAAGATTTCGAGTAATGTTGAAGATTAGGCATGTGGAATAGGAGCTACAAAAGTTAATTCATTTATTTTTGTATTCCATATGTATTGATAGTTTTGTCACTAAAATTGACAAAGGGGAAGATTGTTAGACCACTGCTCGGTCGAACTCGCATGCGTTGCTATCTCAAGCATGTTTGCCAATGTTAGTGATCAAAACTATAAGTCTTGATTTCTACTCTACTATAGCTAAGTCTCGGACTAGGATATAAAGTGTAATTGAGCTCAAGAACTCCATGTAAATCATCATACAAGACGAAGGAATACTCAAGGAATTGGCGGATCTTCATCGAATAAAAGGTATGTGGAGACTTGAACTTATCTGTCACTCAAAAGTCTATCTACTCTATCTCCTATTTTGAGACAAAGTCGTTTTCCTATATAGACTTTGATTATACACATTTGCTATTTCGAGCCGAGTTTATCTCGCCTATCTATTTCTCGAAATATGTGTTGGTAATCTTTTGCTTTGGCCAAGTTCATCTTTACCTAGTGAAGAAAGTCATGTTATGTTTCAATCACTTTGAAAATTGCTCTGACGAAAAATGGTTTGTGAATAACAACTATATAACGTCCTCTGAGAATGTTTCAATGATTGAAATAAGAGTTTACATTATATAACCAATGATGGATATAAGCATTGTGTGGTAACACGTATATGTATAAGTTCTTTTTCCTTGAACCGAAGTTTGCAAACTTTGTTGATCAAGTGAACCGGAATAGTGGCGTGAGCTAAGTCTGCGAACTGGCGGAAGTTCTCGACTCGAGAATATCTACTGGAGTTTGTGAATTCCTTCTGGGAACTTAAGTCCGCGAACTAAGTTTGCGAACTTGAGTTGGTTATATCTAAAAACGATTGTTTGTGAACTTATTCATATTAACTAAGGAATGCTAAATGCAAACCGTGGCTATATAGTTCATGAACCGATTCGAATGAATCAAATCGTTTTTGCTTCGATTGTGTCTTGCGTAGTTACATAATATTTCCTTGCAATTGAACAACTCTCTAACTAGTTCATTTGAGTCATTTGAACTAGTTATGGTGAAGAAGAACATGGTTTATATGAAAGTGATCATATGGCTAACCATTTGGTTAACTATTGTTGAACCAACAAATGTTCATGTTTGGGTACGGTTACATAAACCCAAAATAGTACATTTCATTTTTGTGTAACAAGCTAAGTTTTCGATCTAACGGTTGAAAGATATTCGCTTGAATCTAATCAGGTTTTCATCTAATGGTGAATATTGAATGCTTTGTTACCAAGCTAACATTGATCGCAAACCCTGATTTGAAAGACTATATAAGGGAGAAATTTAGCAACTGGGAAACCTAATCCCACACCTCCTGTGTGATACTAGTTCTATTATCTAGAGTCGATTCTCCTTTAACCTTAGGGTTTCTTCTTAAACCAGGTTAACGACTTAAAGACTTCATTGGGATTGTGAAGCCAGACCGATACTACTTTCTCGTAGTTATGTGATCTGATCTTGATGATTTTATCATGTTGAGTACAATCGTAACGATTGGCTTGAGATCTTTATCTTCGATAGGCAAGATAGAAAAGTAGTCACAAACATCTTCGTCTCATCGTTTGTGATTCCACAATATCTTCTTTCGCCGCGTCGATTAAGATTATTGTGAGGTGATTGATAATACTAGGCTGTTCTTCGGGAATATAAGTCTGGGTTATCAATTAGTTCCTGTTCACCTTGATTTATCAAAAGACGGAACAAAAATTTGTAGGTTTATCTGCGGGAGACAGATTTATCTATTCTGTAGACTTTTCAGTGTGATATAAAGTTGTTTATTAAAGTCTTCGACTTTGGGTCGTAGCAACTCTTAGTTGTGGGTGAGATCAGCTAAGGGAATCAAGTGCGTAGTATCCTGCTGGGATCAGAGACGTAAGGAGACAAACTGTACCTTGAATCAGTGTGAGATTGATTGGGGTTCAACTACAGTCCAGACCGAAGTTAGTTTGTAGTAGGCTAGTATCTGTAGCGGCTTAATACAGTGTGGTGTTCAATCTGGACTAAGTCTCGGGGTTTTTATACATTTGCGGTTTCCTCGTTAACAAGATTCTGGTGTCTGTGTTATTTCTATTCCGCATTATATTTTGTTATATAATTGAAATATCACAGGTTGTGCGTTTGAATCAATCAATTGGAAATCCGACCTTTGGTTGTTGATTGAAATTGATTGATCCTTGAACATTGGTCTTTGGTACCGTTCAAGTGATTTCTCTTGTATTCAATTAGACTTGCAGATTTCTATTTGCTTGAGTAAGAATTGAATCGAGAAAGAGAAATATAACTCTTTGATATACTTTATTAAGATTGAGTCATATTGACTCTCTTGGAGTTTGTCCATACAGATTGCTAAGCGAAATATTGGGTGCGGTTGTTGTACCCCCGCTTTTTCATAATCAATAACTTTTACAAGATATGCTTGATGTTTTCGGACATTCCTTTTTCTAGAGCGATTTCAAGAATAGGTTTCACAATTGTGGATCACCACTTGATAAATGTGATTTAACAGATAGTTCGATTCAAATAGAAATAGAGTTCTAAGTGTGATTTGGAACCTTTGAGTCATGGATTGAGTAGTATTCTTAGATTGACCCAGTTTTTTCTTGGAATACGATAACATCTTTTGATGAGATTGTTTCCTTGATCTTGAATTGCACAAATGATCAATAACAAAGCTAAATGGTATGCAATCATTAGTTTGTGTGCATTTAAGCTGATCTTTGTATTTTTCAGATAAATAGTCCTTGTCACTGTTAGAAACAGTTTTACTTGACTGGATATTAGTCAATGGATTATGTTTTGAAGTACAACTCTTTGATTCTTGCAGGTGGCTAGACTATCTGAATCAAAATGTTGTTTATTAGTTAAGAGATTTTGAAAACTGGAATCACATATCCTTGTCTTAACTAATAAATCTTTTTTGACAATAAAACGATTGTCAGAATTTTCAAATTCAGTTTCAAGAGGAGACAAGAGTGTATTCTCATTTTGAGATTGACTGGATGTGATTATCATCCTGTCAGGAGGCTTATAAATTTCAAGAGTTTCTTGAAGCACATTTTTTTTCTCTCGTGAGACCTGGATTTATCAAAGAATCTTTGATAATCTTTTGACAGATGGATAATAAATATATTTTTCAGCAAGTTTTATGAAAAAATTAGTCTCATCACTGTTATCTGAATCTCAATCGTGCATCACATGTGTTTGTTTTCTTATTAACTCATAATGGTTAATATTCTCTGAGTTGTGTTCAACAAATGAACTAACAATGTTGAATTGTTTATCAGGATTGAAAACAAATTGACTTTCTGAAGAGTATGATGTGAATACAGGATATCACCATCTTGTTCTACGTTAACTGAATCTCTCATAGGTTCAAATCTAATAGATGCCTAAAATATATCATTTGAGTATCATTTTCTTATACTTTTCTTTAATATTTCTCTTGCATTAGTGTATATTATGCTTCGTTTGCTTTTTGTAGGTACTTTGGAGTCATGTGGCGTAAAATACGAGAAAATGATGCTCAATTCATTATTTAGAGACATCAAGGGAAGTCATTTCTGTTTTTACCAGAGGCGTACGCAAAGAGCACCAAAGGGAAGTCATTTCTGTTTTAACCAAGCACCCAGGATAGTACTCAGGGAAGCCACTGAACTACTGCCGGGATTTGCTAAAAAGACCTGTCACTTTACTCGGGGCCACCTACATTTCCCTGGCTGCCTAAACTACAGAACTAGGTTGGGTCTCTTATTCCCAATTTCAATTCCCGTCCCAGCTCATTCATGCTCAAAGTAGTTTAGCACCAGTCCTTGTCGTCGGTTAGCCATGGTAATAGATGTGTACGAATGGTTTAGAGAGTTCTTATAGAAGTTCAGGGAAACACGGAGCAGTACTGATTTGTAAGAGAGGTTCAAGTTAAATTTGATCGCGAGAATACACAGAAGAAACCCGATATGCTTCCATCGATCTTGTGAGTAAGTGAAGAAGATTAAAGGCAGTCTTTGATGTTCTATGAGAAGAATTCGAAGATGAGTTTCAGGAATTCGATTACTAGATGATACAGTTCATGATATAGGAGTTTTGGGTTGTATTTCAAGTCTGCAAAACAGCCACGAAGTTTTATCTGATGCCAATGATTTGAAGTGATGAACGTTGAGATTAATGTATGATTTAGAGTTCTGAATGGTTTGGGTTTGTTGGGTGTGTATGTTATGTGCAGGGAAGGAGATGGAATGCTTTAAGAATCAACAGCAGCTGATTTCTGTATTACCATCAGAATGCAGATACTGTGTTTGTAAAATGGCCTGAACGACCTGTTCTGCAACAGCTACTATAATTCCTGAACCAGCAATGCTGTCAGCTAGATAATGGTCCTGGTGGGAATTTGAAACGAAATTGGAGGGTCTAAAGTAGAGAAAGAACAAGGCAGAAGTGAGTTTATGGGTGATGTCTTGAGCATCGAAACAGGGAAGAGGTCTGAATTTGCCGTGGACTTGTGGCCTGTTTAACTGTTTTAGAAGAGTTAGAGTTCAGTAAGTCTGGTTGTGTGCAGATTTGAGTCTTGGCTCGAGTTAGGGCATATTTGGTGTTGTATTTTGAGTTGAAAACGGTAGCCAGAGGTGTGTTATTGCCATGGTCCGTGTGACTGTTTCGAAGAGGTTTCTTGCCATATATTCAGTAAGGAAACTTGGGTCAGGGGAATTTGATTGCAAAACAAATAACAACGAGCTATAAAAGGAGAGAACCCTCGACTGCCACATCTGCATAATCACTCCACCTGCATACCCACTTCCATCTGCATACATCATCCCAGCACACCCATCTGCATAACATCACCAGCATACACCTTCACAGTCCATCTCCATTACCACCTGCATACCGCCATCAACAGCACTTCAAAGCACCTGCATAGCATTACCGTAGCAATAACCATGGCCTGGGAGGTATGGCCAAGTTGGCTAAGGTGAAATGGAAGGCTTTGCTAAGTTTCCTTGGAAAGTTGACCAATGACTTGGGAGGTTGGCTCAATTGGTTCGTGTCCACGGCCACAAAACTTCGGTAGGATGAGCAAGTTGGTCGCCACAACCACGAACTTTAGTGGAACGGAAAGATTGGTAGCCATGGCCACGAACTTTGGTGGGACCGGAAAGTTGATGGCCATGTCCATGAACTTTGGTGGCACCGGAAAGTTGGTATCTACGGCCACGAATTTTGGTGGGACCGTCAAGTTGGTGGCCACGCCCCAAATTGTGGGTGTGCTATACAACCAAGTTGGCCTGGCAGTGGGTCCTCGGCTATGTTGGCCTGGCCACGGGACCTCGGCCATGTTGGATTGGCCATGGGATGCGTCCATGTTCTTCGGTATGTTTTCCATGTTGATTCAACAACTTATCTTGGCTATTTGGCATGGTAGCTTGGCTATGGCCAAGCGTAGTTAGTATTAGCACTTTGTTTGTGTAGCGCCCCCAAAGCTAGCAGCTGACTAATCCAAGATATTAACTAAATAAATAAAGAGGCATTAAGAATCTAAATCATATACTTAAACATTCAATTAAGAAATCTGCTACAAAACTTAACCCAAAATCTAGCCCCGCTCAGAAATATATATACATACAAGAACTCCTCTCAAATGATACATATACAATAATCATTTGGTTTACAAATAGAATATACAACATAATAAACATAGCAGAAGTTAACCAACTAACAGACTCAACCCTTGAAGCTTTCGCTGCGCAACTCTGATCTGTCTCTGAAACTGGAAATGGGAATGGGTGTGCACATCATCCCTAATAGGGGTGCCCAGTAGGAATAACATTTAACTTTCAAGTAATTACTGGAATGATCTATAAAACAATACATGTTTTTCCTAAACATTAAAAGGCAACCAATTCACAGATTTAAACAATCATGTATATGGAACTAACTCTGTCAGCAAACAATGTATAATATTTGTGCTAACCACACTCAATAATAATATTGCGGTGTATCGCCCTAGCCATGTGCATAAAAGCTGAATTCATGTAGATATAAAAGAAGGTGCAGTATCCTATATACCACAGATGGAAATTCTCATTTCCAAACATACAAATGGAAATTCTTATTTCCCAAACAATTCATAAAGAGAAACAAAGCAGTACAACTCCTTTCCAAACAATGGAAAGACTAAAAGAGATTATAGAACTTTCGGAATTTAAAACTATAATGCAAGGAATACACAATCAGAAAATGCATGAATTTATTAAACATAAACTTTGGTAAAAGAAAACAACAATAATCACAAAAGAGTTAAATATGTTGGGTAATAACAATTAAAACTGAAAAAATCAAATAACTAATCAATAAAAGAGGCACTTATCTGATTTTCGTGTGTTCTCCTTAGTCAACTGTTAATGTCTTGAATATCCTGCTAAACACCATGGAAACAAGAAAAACGGTAATGGTAGATTGAGGCGCATGTTCAACATACTGTCCTTAAGACAAGAATGCCCGGCTACACTCTGAAAAAGATGATGCTATAGCCCTACGGGTACATCTGCCTCCAAGATACAACAATCTTAACAAGCTTGAATAGCACATTCAAACTTGTCCTTCTAGAACTTGGCAGCGGAAAACTCACGAATCGTTAGCACTTAGAACCCTCGTATCAAACATCGAAAAAACGAAGAAGAAGTACTAAAAATCTTAGGGGATATAAGAGAGGTTTTTCTATATATCTATACAATAAAAAAAAATTCTTCATATATATAAAACCCTAACCCGATAAAATTTGGAAGGTGTTTTTATTTTTGGAAAAACCTTTTTATTAGTAATTTTTATTCACATAAAACTGTATTTTTTCCAACAATCCCCCACATGAATAAAAATACGATAAAACACGGAAAACAAGAAATATCATGAATAGGCATAGGTGTCCATAAGGTCTTGAACCTTTGCTTAGTGAGAGGTTACCTGAACTACTTATTAGCCAGTGTCCATTAGGTCTTGAACTGTCTAACATTTGGTGTAACTCGCGATAACAACCACACATGATATCTCCACGGTTGCTGCCAAGCTCCGCCGTTGTGTCCATTTTGGCCCTGGACGTCTTGTTTCTCAGAATGCTCTAGAGAATCAGCTCATATTCTCATAGAAAGCGACCCACTTCCTCATTCAGATAGGTGAGTTCCATTAAGAGTGTTCACTGCTACACCCCACTTCAATCTTAAATTGAAACTATGGAACTCATTAAGACTTATTAAAGTCACCCTTCACATGCAGTCACACTATCACATCTACACCATAGGGAAGGGACAGAGAGAATATAATCCTCTGATAATGTTTACCTTTACCTACCATAAATTAGTTGTCTCATTCGAAACCTTGATCTTGGGATCTCCAGTCAGCAAGGTTGAGTATCCTTCATGGCAAGTTTATTTTATATGAGCTTAAGTCCCATTCCCCCTCGATGTATAATTACGAACTATCTCTTTAGAAAATCCTTTCGTCAAAGGACCACTAATTTTTCTGTTGACTTCCCTAAGTCTGTGAGGTTCTCTTTTGACTTTACATGTCTACTGAGACCTCTTTTTGACTTCACGAATCAACTAAAATTACTTCATTAAAGAGTATAGTTGTCTTACCGAATTAGCCTTCTTCGAGTATGTCTATACTTTGTCATTGCTCATTTACTTTAGACTCACATAGTCAATTGATTTTCTGCAATGATGGCCACAGGCTTCGGTCACAGAGGAATATCTTCTAAGAAGCATCTTAGTAATCATTCGTCTTCCTCTTATGCTTGAATTAAAGCACACGAACTTTGATTTCTTCAATATACAAGTTCATCTTGTCTGTTTTAAGGACTTCCTTAGACAGACACTCCTTAAGAGGATACACACATAGGCTAAGATTTATCCATAGCCTGAAACAACAACATCTCTTAAGGTCAGTACAATATGTATTACATACACAATTTAAGATGTACCTCAAGTATCACAAATATCTAATCAGATCATCCAGTAATTCTCTTGAGATACATGGGTATTTGTATACATCTGATATACTGCACATTTACAACACACATTAAACACATCGAGTTTGACAAAAACCATTTCCTTCAGAATTTCTTCTGGATCCTTTCGATCATTTAGATCATATCAGCCATCTTGGTCTTTCAGTCAAATCATAAACATATCACATATTTCATAGGTGGTTGTAAAGCATATATCACATAATTGAAATTAATTATGTACCTCATGCATTCCAATCTCTGGTCTTCTAATCAGAGCATCCCTGTGTTTTCCCAGATTAAACGCGGATATGCACATCTATTTTGCAACACGTACTAAACACGTTAGACAGAAAATAAAAAAAATAAAAAAATATATGGTTACCTACTGATCCTTTAGACCATGTCAACCGCATATTAGTTTCCTGTCAAATCTGAAGTGGTCCATAATCACGTGTCTTTCTTATATTCTTCAAGGTTGTTTAATGCATTCATCATATACCTCTCATCCTTGATGGATTGCAAGATCACATTTCTTATCCCCCACATTTAAATACTTCTCTTAAGAATTATTTAAAACTTAGCTCTTGGTTTGAGCAAGTGCAAACCGACATCAAGTACAAGAATTAAGCATGAATATGTGATGCTCTTCCCCTGAAGCGAGCTCCACTATTCCTTTGCATGCTTATTCAAAAGAATTGGAAAATTAACTTTCTCATACCGACGAGTACCGTTGTACCTTCGCATGATTTTATTGATGGAGAACACACTTTGATTCGCACAATCTAGTGATTCCAGTTCCCGCATACATCGCTTCGTCTTTGCACGTAAAACAGATGTGAAAGTTGTAACAGACCAATAAATCGATGTAACATATCGATCTCCTAGACTCTCATCAAGCAAGTCACCAAGCTACGTTCGTTCTGGATGGCTGCTACGTGCAACGATAGTATAATAAACACATGCAGCACAGTGAACGTAGAATATAGTCAGACAGAAAATCCTGACGCACCTCACCCAAAAGTAGTTGAACTTGATGTTTTTTCTCCATTACGGAAAGCAAAGAACACACTCTACGAAGACTCCAGAGACGAAGCATGATGCTCCAAGCAATTTCCCAATGGTTGTCAACGAATACGTAAGATTTTCTGTCGCGTAGCCAATGAAGAAGGTGATGAAGATATCTATCAAGAAGTTTCCATCGATGACAATATACGCGATCTCCAGTCCTCGAACTGGTTTGAAAAGAAAACCATATTGGAAAGGAGCCATCAGTGCGGTGTATACGACTAGCAGAAGGAGAAAGTTCTGCCATATTTTGTAACTTCGATCATCAGGTGAAATTACTGATCGCTTCATGACTCTAGGGTAACTCCTCCTAGCACCACCAACTAATCCAGAATGGCTGCTTCCATGGTTGGAAAAAAAAAACATCAACTTATTCAATGTCCTTCTCGATCTCAAATCCACCACCATCTTTTAATCAGTAGCAGACCTTCTCCCACTCTCAGCATCTTCATGACACTGCCAAGTTTCAAACCCGATGTACACTGCCTTCAACAGCAATCAATCCATTCCCAGGCATCGTGAGTAGCATCACTGATCAAACTAGCATCATCACTGCCAACTCCATTGGTAATGGCAGCAGCACCTTGATCTTCTCCGTCACAGCTCCATTAACACCAGGAGTATTGCATCTCTATATCGATAATGGCATAGACCAAGTCAGCTTTATCTCCTCACTGTCATTGTTCTGTTTTGCTCGTTCAACTCCTAAACATCACCGCAATTAGAATCGCTAGCAGTTATCGTCTACTGCAATAAATGGCTCGAGCAGCAGCCAACAACTTCATTCTTTCGATCAGTCACCGTTAAACCTTCTCGATACTCTGCTCGACTTCTATCTAAGCCATCTGTGATTCAATAATTGGAAGACGCACTGCAACAAGTTCAGAAAACAGCTCAAGAATCTCTTGTGCAGCCATCATGTTCTCCTCCCGAATGATATGCTCGACCCGATGACGAAAGTGCAAACTTCCACTTAGCGAATTCCTCGACAGGAAACTGCAGTTTCTTCTGTATGCGAGGACCACATAGGCTTCAAATATCTAGAGTTTTCCGTAATCTTATGAGATATGGTATAATGCTTACTCCAAGATTCTCTCTTGAGGTAATCTTTGATTACCCAAATTTCAAAACCGATGACAGGATTACCTAAAAGCACGCATAGACACCCATCCAACACACCAATATGCCGATATGTATAGTTAACGACTTCAGAATCGTCTGGTTGTAGGATTTCTCTGGTAATCTCATCTGTTATATCCAATGCAACTAATACTTCGGGTGTAACTACTACTTTGGAGGTAGAAGATGACCGACCTGATTTGGACAACGCAAACGAATGAAGAGCCCCATTACAAAATACCCCGTACTGTTGTGATTTAAAACTACACATAATATAAGGGATATTTCGAATTCGTTTCCATGCATTCGATCTAAGTGAATAAACGACAACTTCAGACTGGTTGAAGTTTGAATAGCTCTTAATTCATACGAAGTTGTATTCATCACACTTCGAGTTATAACCGAACCCATGTCTGGTCGATAGGTAACCAAGATTCGGCTTACGAGACATATCATCAAATTCAGGTGGTGGTCTTGCCAGCAGTTTGTATTCAACCCATTACATGAACCCACAAAAGAACTTTCAGCAGTCACCAGTTGTTTGCTAGCGGGCGAAGATTCTATCTTTTGAATCGGCACTTGATTAATACCATCACCATCAAGTAATGGTGATGTAAACTAATCATCATCTAAAGTGTTATATACTTCGTTGGCACCCTTTGGTGGCAGGATTCCAAAGATAAAAGAAATCCTTTTCCTGATTCCATAAGCGTAAGCAAAGTATGCCATTACAAGAACCAACCAAATCAACCAAACAGTATACATATGTGGATTTCACTGGTATCCTTGCCAGGATCTCAGGATAGAGATCTTGCGGAATGCTTGACATTGATCCTTTTCTCCGTTGGAGTTATAGAGCGAGCATAAACCCAGGGTTTGCATCCGGAGGTCGGATTTATACACCTCTGTGGTTGCATCTACAACGATCTTTGAACCACCAAACGATTCTGTAACACCTAGTCGCGGACGCTTCAACATCTACAATAAGCACATGGTCCAACAGCTTTACTGGCGTGATTTATAACGAGTATTATCAGATTGACCCGCCGAAATTAGAGGATATACAAGATATCCCATATAGGCCCCTGATTAAAGCACATATTAACCAGTTAGGTTCATCACGATCACATGTAGACTTAAAAAAGAAAACCAGTCGATGTGTATAGTACGAGAGCTACTGATCAAACCCAATTCGATTCTTTCTTAATTGCTATTCTAATATATATCATTCTTGTCTTAAGATTGTTGGGTAATAACAATTAAAACTGAAAAAATCAAATAACTAATCAATAAAAGAGGCACTTATCTGATTTTCGTGTGTTCTCCTTAGTCAACTGTTAATGTCTTGAATATCCTGCTAAACACCATGGAAACAAGAAAAACGGTAATGGTAGATTGAGGCGCATGTTCAACATACTGTCCTTAAGACAAGAATGCCCGGCTACACTCTGAAAAAGATGATGCTATAGCCCTACGGGTACATATGCCTCCAAGATACAACAATCTTAACAAGCTTGAATAGCACATTCAAACTTGTCCTTCTAGAACTTGGCAGCGGAAAACTCACGAATCGTTAGCACTTAGAACCCTCGTATCAAACATCGAAAAAACGAAGAAGAAGTACTAAAAATCTTAGGGGATATAAGAGAAGTTTTTCTATATATCTATACAATAAAAAAAAATTCTTCATATATATAAAACCCTAACCCGATAAAATTTGGAAGGTGTTTTTATTTTTGGAAAAAACTTTTTATTAGTAATTTTTATTCACATAAAACTGTATTTTTTCCAACAAAATATATTCCCACCTCTTTTGATGACAAGCCACGCCTACCTTGAGATCCACGATCCACTGGTTCATCCTTTGAATCGATCGTTGTTAATAACTAACTGTTAATCATACAAGAATTCTAAGAAGCTAGCCAAAATGGCTCACACAAGAATCATACAGTTCTATCCAATGATTCTAGGCCCATTTAAAGTTCTACACCCTTTATTATCTATCTTTAGCACATATAAAGGTTTACTAATTTAATTAGATTGGTTCTAAAGTCCATTATCTAACTCTTATGAATATCTACAACTTTGTAGAAGGAACCAAAGGTCAATTCAGACCACAAGGATCTAATTCATGTTCAAAAGGGAAAACTGGTTCTAAACTCTGGTTCACTAAGTAGGCCCACTAAACAAAGGCCTAGTCCAATTGCTCAACTAACAGTCTCTAACGGTCATCTGAGTCAACTAACGGTAAACGTCATTCAAAGGTCAAAGTCCAGTCCACAGTCAAAGGTTAACTCGGTCAACGAGTTAACACATGTCAAGATAAAGAAACTCGGTGAGTCAACATATCCGACTCAGTCAGATTAACTGAGTCAGCTAAACAAAACGAGTCAGACTGAATAAGTTCAGTCAGACAGACCAAAGGTTCTCACACAACTGAAACTCTTAACTATTTCTCAATTTCAATCTATTCATTTTAACAGAATTCTACAAATTCAATATACAATTGTAATTTAAGCTTTACCTGCAACTGCAGTAATAAGCTATCACTTCTTCTACAATGAGCTAGCTGCAATACTAATCTACCTAACAACAACAACACTAGGTATACAACTTGCACCTGCAATTACCCTCAACAACAACTCCATGATCACGTACCTACTAAACCCAACTTCAGTTCTATTCATTGTACATAACCATCACTTGTATCTCCATCTCATCATACTTGTACAAACCCGCATAATTCTCAACTGTAAGCCCATTCTTCACACTGAAGTTCAATTGCATCGCCAAGTCCTCAACCACAGAAAAACAACCTTCAACCATCACCATACCTCATTTGAGAGTCCCACTAGCTCTACCACTAACCTTATCTAGAACATAAAACTTATACATCACCACTGGCAACAACTCAGCTGATAATCAATTACAAACTTCATCATCTCACAAACAACTCCAACAACTGGAACTCCAAATAGCCCTTCTATAGTGAGTACTAGCACTAACATCTCCATCTCTAAAGCCCTGTTACTCATAACACCACCACCTGAAACAGTTCAATTAAGATCATACTCAAACCATTCATACTTCTCTACAGATCCATCATTAATTTCTTTATAACTCATTCACAACCCAATTCATATTCAAACTCCAACAGTTTGTGGCGTTACTAAATCCAATCCCCAATAACAACCATTACAGTTCACATGCACAACCAATTTCACTTATCTTTAATTCATACACCATTTACAGTTTCCATCTACTCAAACATCTTAAATTATCAACACCCACAGTACCACTCTTTTTATTCAGAACTAAAACAATAACAAATTCAATTTGGTAATACATCATAACACAATTCAATTTACTGAAGAAGAATTACCTTACATGCAAACCATAATCCTTTACATCGGCTCAGCCTGCATATGAAATTTCTACCTCATCTGTTCAATTAACACAGTGCCCTTCTCCAATCGTTCCTCTTAAACATTAATTCCATCTCCCTCAACTAAATTCCAAATCCAAGAACCCTAAATCTCTGTTCTACTAAAAACCCTAATTTCTGGATCCCTTTCCTACCGAAACCGAAATTAAACTCAACACATCCGACTATACTTTAATTCATTACAAACCCATCATTAATTCAATCCCCTAATCTATCTTCATCTTCTAATTATTTCTTGAACTTCTGATGAAAACCCTAACTCTGATTCATCCCTCAGAACAACTCAGTAACGATAATTAACAACAACCCTCTTCTTATTTATCTGCCGGCAACACGACTCACATCTCAATTCCACACAAATCCTAACTTCAGAAATTACATCTTCTAATTTACTTTCTCCTTCGAGTCTGAATCAATAACAGACAACAACACCATCTCTATCAAACACTCCATGATCTTCTACACCTCGTACCGATGACAAAGCTCTCGATTGAACTCTTAATCACTCGCAGAAGAAGAACATGGGAAGAACAGAGAAAAAGAACGAAGAAGAAGAAAGAGAAAGATGAGAAGAAAAGAATAAAGAAAAATAAGAATTTATCTTCTCGGTGGGTGAAGATATGGCCGACCAAATTTTACTAAGGAACCCACGTTCTGGATAAGGGCTGCCAAGGTCCATCAATGAAATGACTAATTTTCCCTTCATAAAAATTTGATGATATCTTCTTCGCCCGATATCCGAATGAGAAGATCGAGTAGTCCATTATGCGTAACTTTTCGAGATCTATTCAATGGTACTAATTTCGTATCTAGATCGTCGTTAGATTAATTCATATTAATTAACGTTCGTGTTAAACTAATCGAGCTATTATCGGCTAATTCGTCACTTGACTAGTCTAATAGCGTTGATGAGCTTGAGGATCTTTACATTCTCCCCACCTTATTCATTTTCTTCCTCGAAAATCATACTATCCTTCTAGTCTTCAAAACTCCCCACCTTATAGAGATAATCCTATCTCTTATCTAAGCGCAAACAAAACGAAACAAAGCACAAACCCATATGTCTTTTTACAACTAAAATTTGTGGCTCTAGGTTCAATAGACTAGTTTCTATTTCAATAAGCTACCGGTTCTAATTACGAGAGAGGATACTCTATAATAAAGTTTCTAAGTAAAACTTGGGATCTATCAGTCCACTAATAGAAGCAATTCTCCCTTCTATGCCTAGTGATACAAGAATGCAGTTGCCCTGTCTAGGTTCGCGACGCCTGACAAATGCCTTCCTACGTAACAAGTATCACAGGAACACACAAGAATTACCAGGCACTATTCCCCAGTGCTGGATTCACTAAATATTAATTTATTAAGATTAATTAGTTTTAACTTTTATCTGGTGTAATTTTAAAATTGTACTTCATAAACATTTCACATCATTTTAAGCAATCTAGTTATCTGAATTATTTATTTATTTATTTTATCATTATAATTAATCCAAATTCGATTCACATCAATTTGTAATATTTGATAATTTTAACTTTACTGTAATACCATATATAAATTTTCCAAACACTATCTATTATAAATTTCCTACCAGCTTAATTACTCAAATACTATTACTAACTATGTTATTATTCTCATTATTCTTAAGTTGATAGTATAGTTGGTACACTAAGCCTTAATCTTCTAAATATAATTTTACATTCACGTAAGTATTGATATAACAGATTTTTATTTATTCATCTCGAATCCATATACCCTATCTTGTTAAAGATTGGCGTTGGTAATTTAATATGGTTTAGGTTTGAGTCTGCCTAAAATTATACTATATCTTAATAGTCTTTGGATTTGTAAAGTATCTTATTCGTATACGAATTTATTTTCTTTTAATTCTACTATTACACTAAACATCCGAATACTATTATTACTACTTCATGTATATTGGTATCATTTTAAAGATTACTGGATCATCTATTAGACTAAAAATAATTTCGATGCAAAATTACTAACAAGTTGAGTCTTTTTTATTTTATATACCATATCCTCTTCTTTTTTACTTCTAACGCCTAATAAGTATTATATTAACTATCTAGTTTACACACAAAATATGTATTAAATTGTAACTAGTTTAATTTACAAATTTAACCGTAGATAAGTGTTATTAGTTTTCATAGTTATTTAATCATAATAATTATTTTTATCGTTATATATCTTTAATGAGATTTTAGTTAAGTTAAGTTCAATGTGACCCTAATTGATAAATACTAACATTACTTTTAGTAAAATTATTATTACTTTTATTATCATTTATAATTAATACTATAATATTTTATTGTTAACATTGATAGTCAAACTATTATTCTAACTACTCTTACAAATATTATTGAATCCCAAAAATATCATAAATATTTATGTAATTATAAATTGTTTACTCTACGTATAAGTCAAGGTACCCAATAAGTTTTCTATGTGACTTTTAAAGATTTATCAATTGTGTTAATCTCATTGTTTTTCTAATATTGGATTACGTACGTGTTCATACTTTTTAGACTGATTATTCCCTAACCTTTATTAGCCAAAGTTACTGGTGTACCCTACAATTTTTACTTCATTACATAGACAAACAACCAACCAACCAACCAAACAAATCAATCAATCAAATAAATCTTTTAATTATTTATAGATTTTAGTGATTAAGATTTATCTCTCAACCCAACCCAGTTCTAAACTAGTCTAGTTCACTAACTGCCACTGGCTATTTCTATCTTTTCCCATATAAGATCTAATAATGAGCTCTGATACCAACACTGTAGCGCCCCCAAAGCTAGCAGCTGACTAATCCAAGATATTAACTAAATAAAGAGGCACTAAGAATCTAAATCATATACTTAAACATTCAATTAAGAAATCTGCTACAAAACTTAACCCAAAATCTAGCGCCGCTCAGAAATATATATATATATACAAGAACCCCTTGGTAGGACTAGAAGATACCTACAATATTAAACCGCAAGCGCACGACGTCTAGAACGCAGACAATGACTAGTACTGGTCGATCCTACGGGGAGTTGGATTGGTGAAACTAAACTTATAAGGTTCTTTTTAAGGTTCTAGTAATACAAATGTAGAGACAGTGTTTCAAAACGGAGGTTTGTCGATACGACTAAGATGATTGCAGAGATTAACTAAGAATGCAAATAAAGTTGTAAACAAGTAGATAAATGGAGTACTAGGGCAGTCGAATTCACCGCTTAACAAATGCTACGTCGATTCAGTCTCAATAATGCTCTTGTCCCTTGTAATGGACACCTGTCAGGATTCTAGTCCGCCGTTTATCCAGGGTATTCTTAAATGGATGATCTAATATCAACTAAGGGAATCAATTCCTGGCATTAGTTGTCTTCTTACAGCACAACTAATCACAGATCAAATTGAACATTGAAGCATGAGTTGAAGCACAACATAGAGTTATTCTAACTACCTAGGTTGCAGGACAAACAAGGTGAAATCAATATGTGTGACACAATGATTAAACCATTATTATATCATTTAAGCACAACAAGAACAATATCAGAACAAGAATCAAACTTAGCAATAGATTAATGGTTTCATCTAAACCCTAGTTAATGAGATTAGAACATGATGAAAGAAAAATTGAAGATAAACTACCACAACTTGGTGCACCGGCTAATCCGGGCATGCCTTTTACATCACAAACCCCTCTCTATTTATACACCAATTTAACCCAAAATTGGGTTCTAATTTCTCAACAGCACAACTGAAATTTAGGGTTTGTCAATTACTCACCAAACACAACTGAGATATACTCCATTGTCTTCAACCACTCCATTGACGTCACATAGCATGCTGCAATTGAGGGAGTTTCAGAGATGAAATCATACCATAGGTTTTAATTCCTACCCCGAATGACTTTGAACCTATTTCTTCACTTTCACACAAATGGCTACGGAAGAGTAGGTAAAGATGAATAAATTGGGTGATTGATATTAGAGAGAACAGAGGAGGTAAGCGTGGCGTACGACTGGTATGAGAGTGAGAGGGAGAGATCGGTGGTGGTATGGTCTTGACAGAGAAACTGAAATGGGAAGAAAATAGAGAAGAAAAGATTTCTCTGTTCATGGGAGTGAAATGGAAAAGTGTTAGGGGTACACCTGGGTGTTAAGCACCCACACCTAGATTAGGTATATAAGAAGTGAATTGTTTGGGTTCCCTTTTGGTCTAAAGGTGTAGAACACCTTGCCTTACATTCTGGCCCATTAACTTGAACCATGATCAACACATGACCAACACTTGATTCCTTCCACTTGTAAGCAAGCATTTGGTGCAACTTTTCCACATTCCAAAACATCTCTGCCACTCCAGTTAGCTAAAATTTCATGGACCTCACCATATTTATTCATCCTACAAACCAAACATAAATTATCAGTATTTATAACAAAAAAGATTATTGATGCCTCGAGACGCAAAATGAACAATTTTACTTAAAATGTGACATTAAAGCACTTGGGGTGTGATAAAAGATAACAAAATGATCTATAAAACAATACATGTTTTTCCTAAACATTAAAAAGCAACCAATTCACAGATTTAAACAATCATGTATGTGGAAATAACTCCTTCAACAAACAATGTATAATATTTGTGCTAACCACACTCAATAATAATATTGCGGTGTGTCGTCCTAGCCATGTGCATAAAAGCTGAATTCATGTATATAAAAGAAGGAGCAGTATCCTATATACCACAGATGGAAATTCTCATTTCCAAACATACAAATGGAAATTATTATTTCCCAAACAATTCATAGAGACAAACAAAGCAGTACAATTCCTTTCCAAACAATGGAAAGACTAAAAGAGATTATAGAACTTTCGGAATATAAAACTATAATGCAAGGAATACACAATCAGAAAATGCATGAATTTATTAAACATAAACTTTGGTAAAAGAAAACAACAATAATCACAAAAGAGTTAAATATATTCCCACCTCTTTTGATGACAAGCCACGCCTACCTCGAGATCCACGATCCGCTGGTTCATCCTTTGAATCGATTGTTGTTAATAACTAACTGTTAATCATACAAGAACTCTAAGAAGCTAGCCAAAATGGATCACACAAGAATCATACAGTTTTATCCAATGATTCTAGGCCCATTTAAAGTGTTACACCCTTTATTATCTATCTTTAGCACATATAAAGGTTTACTTATTTAATTAGATTGGTTCTAAAGTCCATTATCTAAATCTTATGAATATCTACAACTTTTTAGAAGGAACCAAAGGTCAATTCAGACCACAAGGGTCTAATTCATATTCAAAAGGGAAAACTGGTTCTAAATTCTGGTTCACTAAGTAGGCCCACTAAACAAAGGCCTGGTCCAATTGGTCAACTAACAGTCTCTAACGGTCATCTGAGTCAACTAACGGTAAACATCAATCAAAGGTCAAAGTCCAGTCCAAAGTCAAAGGTTAACTCGGTCAACGAGTCAACACAGGTCAAGATAAAGAAACTCGGTGAGTCAACATATCCGACTCAGTCAGATTAACTGAGTCAACTAAACAAAACGAGTCAGACTGAATAAGTTCAGTCAGACAGACCTAAGGTTCTCACACAACTGAAACTCTTAACTATTTCTCAATTTCAATCTCTTCATTTTAACAGAATTCTACAAATTCAATATACAATTGTAATTTAAGCTTTGCCTGCAATTGCAGTAATAAGCCATCACTTCTTCTACAATCAGCTAGCTGCAATACTAATCTACCTAACAACAACAACACTAGGTATACAACTTGCACCTGCAATTACCCTCAACAACAACTCCATAATCAAGTACCTACTAAACCCAACTTCAGTTCTATTCATTGTACAAAACCATCACTTGTATCTCCATCTCATCATACTAGTACAAACCCACATAATTCTCAACTGTAAGCCCATTCTTCACATTGAAGTTCAATTGCATCTCCAAGTCCTCAACCACTGAACAACAACCGTCAACCATCACCAGACCTCATTTGAGAGTCCCACTGGATCTACCACTAACCTTAGCTAGAACATAGAACTTGTACATCACCACTGGCAACAACTCAGCTGATAATCAATTACAAACTTCATCATCTCACAAACAACTCCAACAACTGCAACTCCAAATAGCCCTTCTATAGCGAGTACTAACACTAACAGCTCCATCTCTAAAGCCCTGTTACTCATAACACCACCACCTGAAACAGTTCAATTGAGATCATACTCAAACCATTCATACTTCTCTACAGATCGATCATTAATGTCTTTATAACTCATTCACAACCCAAATTCATATTCAAACTCCAACAGTTTGTGGTGTTACTAAATCCAATCCCCAACAACAACCATTAAAGTTCACCTGCACAACCAATTTCACTTATCTTTAATTCATACACCATTTACAGTTTCCATCTACTCAAACATCTTAAATTATCAACATCAACAGTACCACTCTTTTTATTCAAAACTAAAACAATAACAAATTCAATTTGGTAATACATCATAACACAATTCAATTTACTGAAGAAGAATTACCTTACATGCAAACCATAATCCTTACAGCGGCTCAGCCTGCATATGAAATTTCTACCTTATCTGTTGAATTAACACAGTACCCTTCTCCAATCGTTCCTCTTGAACATTAATTCCATCTTCCTCAACTAAATTCCAAACCCAAGAACCCTAAATCTCTGTTCTACTAAAAACCCTAATTTCTGGATCCCTTTCCTACCGAAACTGAAATTAAACTCAACACATCCGACTATACTTTAATTCATTACAAACCCATCATTAATTCAATCCCCTAATCTATCTTCATCTTCTAATTATTTCTTGAACTTCTTATGAAAACCCTAACTCTGATTCAACCCTTTGAAAAACTCAGTAACGACAATTAACAACAACCCTCTTCTTATTTATCTACCAGCAACACGACTCACATCTCAATTCCACACAAATCCTAACTTCAGAAATTACATCTTCTAATTTAATTTCTCCTTCGAGTCTGAATCAATAATAGACAACAACACCATCTCTATCAAACACTCCATGATCTTCGACACCTCCTACCGATGACAAAGCTCTCGATTAAACTCTTAATCACTCGCAGAAGAAGAACAGGGGAATAACATAGAAGAAGAACGGCGAAGAAGAAAGAGAAAGATGAGAAGAAAAGAATAAAACAGAATAAGAATTTATCTTCTCGGTGGGTGAAGATAAGGCCGACCAGATTTTACTAAGGCACCCACTTTCTGAATAAGGGCTGCCAAGGTCCATTAATGAAATAACTATTTTTCCCTTCATACAAATTTGATGATATCTTCTTCGTCCGATATCCGAATGACAAGATCTAGTAGTCCATTCTGCGTAACTTCTCGAGATCTATTCAATGGTACTAATTCATATCTAGATCGTCTTTAGATTAATTCCTATTAATTAACGTTCGCGTTAAACTAATCGAACTATTATCGGCTAATTCGTCACTTGACTGGTCTAATAGCGTTGATGAGCTTGAGGGTCTTTACAGTTTGTACCGTATAGAACAAATTCAAGGAATCCAGCCGTAGAAGTTCTGCGACTCGAAGTGATGTTCAACGTAACTTCGTACTAAATGGTGTGCTTCTAATAGTACTTTTATTTCAAATGTCATGGTAGGCCATTTTGAATATTTATAATTTGTACCATTAGTATACACTGATTAATACATGACAATATGCATGGACGTACATAAAATAATCAAGAGAGTTCACTCGGGTGAAGCTCTATAATCTTGCAAGGTCAGTGTGGCCATTAGCTGGATACATATTCTCAATTCTCTTGAGATATGCATTTAATTGCTAGTAATTAAAGCATATAAAACCAAAAACCTTAATTAAAAGATTTTCAATTAATTTCGGCACATGATCTCCTTGAGTACTAGGAATATCTTTGAACAATAAATGATAAGAGTTACTGATCGTGTTCAAAGTATGTTGACATCTTTTTCACTGTAAATCCATATTTGATATTCACATGGATTTACATTCTTGGAATCGGTCATACCACACTTCCAAACAAGTTTAGAATTGGTTTCCCTGTATTCCAAGATAACTATGTGATTGATCAAATACCAAATCATATACATGGGTTCAATCGGTTCTGCCAATCACTAGGATCAATTATACCTCAATATGGAAATACTTGTGGTCGTTCACAAAAGTTACCAGGATTGATTCCATATACACATGGTAATTCTTGTGATCGGTCACACCAGTTACCTGGACCGGTTATACCAGTTACAAGGATCGATTACACCTATTACAAGGATCGATTACACATACTGATTGGTCACACCAATTACTAGGATTGGTCACACCAATTACGTGGATTGATCATACCAACACATGACGATTACTTAGGATCAATTACACCAATTAACAAAAACCAGTCATACCAAATCATAAGTCAAGCATTGTGATTAGTTATACCAAGATACATAACATAGTTACGATTGGTTCTACCATCTCACATATATTGGTCATCCAAAGATTTGCAATGAATATCCGGACCTATAAGCCTAATGATTTCCCTTTCGATTAACGAAACAAGTCCATGAATATACTTTCTTTAAACGAATGTAATACATTGTTTCCTAGGATGAAATCTTCACCATAATCCATTTACATAATCATAACAATATATACAAGATTATGTCGATGTCATATCTACGAAGTTCAAAAAAATAAGCGTTATACTTCGTAGTTTAATTCCCTAATACTATGATCATACTATTATGATCATGTCATATCACTAGAGTATTATAAAATATGTATAGTATATACATCTTCGCAGTTATGTTTTCAATATAGCACGACTTGAAAGATACGTTAGGAATGAAACAGTTCAAGTCAATATTACTAACCTCAAGTGGAAGGAATATGTCGTCGTTGTAGTTCGCTACTTCTTCACATTCTTCATGTCTTTGGAGTAATACTTGTATGTATCAACATTCCTAGACTTGCTAGTATAACCTAAACGAAGTTGACTCTAGTATTTAATCAAGTGACTTTAGATGAGTTTTGACACACTAAAATATGAAAACCAAACTTGACATACCGAGCTATGCTCTAACAAGAAGTACGAATCTATGATTCAGATGTCGGGTCAGAAATTCACACATATTTATAAACATATGTAGAATACCGAGAGTTCAGCTGGGTGAAACCCTAGTATATATATATAATTATAGATATGTCTCTGATATAGGTTCAGAGATGATTTTACAAGTTTTTCCCTTGTCAAAAAACCACCATCAAAATTAAGTCCCCTGCTTAGCACAGAACAATTATGTTTCGTGGTAAGCACTAGATGGTGACAACGACACTAAATAATTTTTAAAATTTAAGACTCAGTTGAAGAGTAGTTACTTAGCTTTCTCTCCTCCAGGCAATGTTCTTGGCGCAGACTTGGGATTTAGGATTAAACTCTTTTGTGAGAAAGTAATAGACTCTTGTGCTCAGGATTTGAATACATAGTGACTGACACTAGTGATAACGTCGGCGAGGCATAAATATACATGTGATGGACATCTATAGATGAATCCTGAAGCCATGATCCGTTATAGTAAGACCGGATATAGCGGAAGCCATCATGAGGAATTGATGATATATTGGAGATCTGGATGAGGCTGGCAGTGGACTCAAATATTTTCTCTTGAGGTAGATTTGAGTACGTCAAATGTTGAAGTATAAAAGAACCATCGGCTTTGTCTCATATCAACCACAAATACTAAGTAGTAGGGATGGCAGCAGCAACATAAGAAGTTGAGATAACAATAGTCACATAGGTGAATCATTGATGCCACAGGGTTGGTGACGTCTTCTGATATTGTGAGATATTTTAAGAGATGCCATATCACCTAAGATGATGGTATCTTTTGAGTAGGTGAGCACCTATAGGTGGATGAGGTCTATCTGAAGCCGAGTTTATCAAATCCAGTATGGAAACCCTTATTTGCACGCCATTCGCTCCAGGAGCCTTAGTGTTAGAGCATTGCTCGGTCGAACTCGCATGCGTTGCTATCTTAAGCATGTTTGTCAACGTTAGTGATCAAAACTATAAGTCTTGATTTCTATCCTATATATCTAAAGGTCTCGGACTAGGATAGAAAGTGTAGTTGAGATCAAGACTCCACGACAATCATCATACAAGACGAAGGACTACTCAAGGAACTGGTGGATCTTCATCGACTAAAAGGTATGTGGAGACTTGAACTTATCTATCACTCAAAAGTCTATTTACTCTATCTCCTATTCTTGAGGCAAAAGTCGTTTTGGTATAGACTTTCATTATACACATTTGCTTTTCGAGCCGAGTTTATCTCGTATATCTATTTCTCAAAATGTGTGTTGGTAAGCTTTCGCTTTAGCCAATGCCTAGTGACGAAAGTCATGTAATGTTTCAATCACTTTGGAAATTGCTCTGACGAAAAATGGTATGTGAATAACGGCTATATAACGTTCTCTGAGAATGTTTCAAATGATTGGAATGAGAGTTTAGATTACATAACCATTGGTAGGATATAAGCATTGTTGTGGAAACACATATATGTATAAGTCCTTATTCCTTGAACCAAAGTTTGCGAATTTTGTTGATCAAGAGAAATGGAAGTGGCGTGAGCCAAGTCCGCGAACTGGCGGAAGTTCTCGACCCGAGAATTTCTGTTGGAGTTTGTGTACTCCTTCCATGAGCTTAAGTCCGCGAACTTGAGTGGTTATATCTAAAACCGGTTGTTCTTGAACTCATGTTTAAATAAACTAAGGAATGCTTTTGCAAACCGTGGCTATAAAGTTCATGAACCGATTCGAGTGAATCAAACTGTTTTTGCTTCGATTGTGTCTTGTATAGTTACATAAGATTTCCTTGCAATTGAACAACTCTCTAACTAGTTCATTTGAGTCATTTGAACTAGTTATGGTGAAGAAGAATATGGTTGATATGAAAGTGATCACATGGCTAACCATTGGTTAACTATTGTTGAACCAACAAATGTTAATGTTTGGGTACGGTTCATAAACCCAAAATTGGACATTTCATTTGTGTAACAAGCTAAGTTTTCGATCTAACGGTTGATAAATATTAGCTTGAATCTAATCAGGTTTTCATCTAACGGTGAATATTGAATGCTTTGTTACCAAGCTGACATTGATTGTAAACCATGATTTGAAAGACTATATAAGGGAGAACTCTAGCAACTGGGAAACCTAATCCCCACACCTTACGTGTGATACTAGTTGTGTAAGCTAGAGTCGATTCTCCTTTAACCTTTGGTTTCTTCTTCTAAACCAGGTTAATGACTTAAAGACTTCATTGGGATTGTGAAGCCAGACCGATACTACTTTTATCGTAGTTGTGTGATCTGATCTTGCTGTTTCTATCGTTACGAGTACAATTGAAATAATTGGCTTGATATTTATATCTCCGATAGGCAAGATAGAAAAGAAGTCACAAACATCTTGGTCTCATCATTTGTGATTCCGCAATATCTTTTTTCGCTGCGTCGATTAAAATTTATTGTGAGGTGATCAATAATACTAGGCTGTTATTCGGGAATATAAGTCCGAGTTATTGATTGGTTCCTGTTCACCTTGATTTATCAAAAGACGGAACAAAACTCATAGGTATATTCGTGGGAGACGGATTTATCTATTACTGTTGACTTTTCTGTGTGATACAAATTTGTTTACTAAAGTCTTCGACTTTGGTTCGTAACAACTCTTAGTTGTGGGTAAGATCAGCTAAGGGAATCAAGTACGTAGCATCCTGCTGGGATCAGAGGCGTAGGAGCATAACTGTACCTTGGATCAGTGTGAGATTGATTAGGGTTCAACTACAGTCCATACCGAAGTTAGTTTGGAGTAGGATAGTGTCTGTAGTGGCTTAATAGAGTGTGTGTTCAATCTGGACTAGGTCCCGGGGTTTTTCTGCATTTGCGGTTTCCTCGTTAACAAAATTCTGGTGTCTGTGTTATTTCTATTCCTATTTGTTTATATAATTGAAATATCACAGGTTGTGTGTTGTTCAATCAATTAGAATATCCGACCTTTTGGTTGTTGATTTAAATTGATTGAAACTTAGATATTGGTCTTTGGTACCATCCAAGTTATCTCTCTTTGATAAAGACTCGCAGATTTCTATTTGCTTGAGTAAAGATCAAATCGAGAGATTGAGATATAAACTCTTTGATATACTTTTCTCTAGATTGAGTCTGACTGTCTAGTTGACTCTAGAAAGTATATTGGAGTTTGTCCATACATATTGCTAATCGAATTGTTGGGTGTGGTTGTTGTACCCCCGCTTTTTCACTTAGAATCTTCATAAGATGTCGGTAACTAATGTTGGACCCCAAATTTTGAAGTTGAAAGATCAAGCCATCATGTGCAAAAAGAATCACCTTATTCGGAGCTTGCATGGTTAGTCTACCATGTGTGCACATTTGTATTTTCTAATCCCGTGTAAATTTTTTAGTCTCTAGTGATTTTAGCATATCAACCATATCTCTCAGCCCGTGTATCCGTTTTATGCGTCATTTCGGTATGTTGTAGCAGGGATATAGAAGAATACTTTATTTAAGCATGCATGTCCCCATTCCTCATTAATTGTTATCAATTTTATGGTTTTTGGATTACGGATGTGATAATAGTGGTAGCAACGACATATATGAGAGATTGTGACGATAAGTATTGGCGCAGTGCGCATACTGGATTCTTGATGATGCTAATGTAAGATCAGAATCTCGCAGCAATAATGCCTCAGTGAAATTATTAACAACACAACAAAACAGTGTCGCAGAACAACTTCAGAAACGAAATAATAAACGACGTCAGCTAAATCATGAGAAAAATGTGATGATCCTGCGAAAATTAGGGAGTTTTGCGAGATTAACGTTTATAAGGTTGCGATAATGTCGTAAGCCATTTCCGAAAATAAAGGATGGATTAGCTGTCATCCACTATGAAAAATTCTATATAAAGAGCCGATCAGCTGTGAGGAAGGGAGAGATTTTTTCTGAGTGAGAAGCAAGTAAATAAGAGAGATAAAATCTAGAGCAGTGGTTATTCTTGATCCCTTTATCTTTTCTTGTAAGATTGTTCAAAGATTCATCAATAAAATTAAGATTGTTAATCCAAAAATGAGTTGAATGTTAATGAAATCTTATGAGGGGTGTGTTGTAGGATTTCCTGCAACTACATAATGGCGCTAGAAACAGGGAGGGGATTGAAGATTGAAAATTGTTCTAGAAAAAATTGAAGATTAATATTGATATTTGTGAAGATTTGGAGTAATTGATTAAGAATTTTACATAATCTCTGGCAATTCATTAATATTGAAGAAATGGCTAGAAGAAGAAATACATCAGAACAACCAACTACTGTTAGAAGAAGCAAGAGACTTGCTGGAAGGGGAAGAAGTGAAATGGGAGAATCTACTAGAATGAGAAATAATGGAGAAAATCAAGTTCAACCACCAGTTCAACAAACACTAGTACAAGGAAGGAATATGGATTATGATAGGGTGAGTATACACACTTGGCGATCAAATTCAGCAGAAGAAGTAGAAGAAGAGCAGCAAACCAGGAACCATAGACAGGTAGAGAGAAATCAAGAAGCATATGAAGGAATAATTCATGGAGAGGAGGAAATTGGAGCGTTAGAAACGTTGAGACGAAGAATACATGAAGAAAGAAGAGCTGAGGCAGAAGAACGTGCAAATCTAACAAGGAAAAATCACGAACTGAGGATGGAAAATATGAGACTACAAAGTAGAAGATCGAGAAGTACTACAAGATCATATTCAAGATCGACTAGAAGAGAGATGACGCGAAACTCACCCACAATTAATGCTGGAAATAATATTCGAGGAGAAATACCAAGTCCTAATGAAGAACATCGCGAAGATAGAGAAAGAACTGATGATCGTTACGTTCCACAAAATAAAACTTTTGATGATAGGCAAAATGATAGAAATCAAGAGAATGGACAACGTCAGGGACGAAATAATCAAGATGGCGAAGGGAATCGAGAGGAAGGAAGGAGAATTTTACATGAGAGAGAAGATCAAAGAAATCAACAAACGATTGAAGAAGAAATTGAAAGACACTATGCTGAACAAGCACGTTTAATTTGCGAACGTGAAAGATTGAGAGCGAAAATGGAAGAACAAGAGATTCAGGAGATAATTCGCCAGAACAATCACGACAATCGAGAAAGAAGACATACACAAAACCGGAACAACGGTAATCTCAATGAAGAGTATGATAGAGTACAGAGAATGGCTGAAAGACAGCGAATGGAATTGATAAGAAATGAACAAAATCTTGGAGGGGAAGATGAGAGACATCATCATATGCGAATTCAAGATAGAGATGAGGAAGAGAATCGCATGAGAAGACGAGATGAGAATGATGAAAAAGAAATGCAAAATTTCGCGAGAGAAGAAAGACATGAACGCAGAAGGGAGGCGAAATTAAAAAGACCAATGGATCAAAATTCAGGCGTAAATAAAAAAATCTTAAAAGAATTGGAAGAAATGAGAGGAATGCTAAATAATAGAGGAGAAGTAGGCAGAAGACAATTAGATGAAGCTATAGAAGAAGCTGCGAAAACTCCATTTACAAGAGAAGTACAACTAGGAGGAATACCTCCGAAATGCAATTTGCCCGCATTAACCAACATCTTTGATGGAACAACTTGTGCAATTCAACACATCAAATCCTATGTGAGATGCATGTTACAGTGGGGAAATCATGATGCCGTATTGTGCGAGTATTTTGCATCCAGTCTAACATGAGAGGCGTTGAAATGGTTCGAAGGTTTACCAAAAAATACAATAACATCTTTCAATCATTTTCATACCACATTCTTGGGGGCATATATAAGTAACAATTCTTCGCGACCTGGTATTGAAGATGTGTTTAGATTAAAACAAAGGATTGGCGAAAATCTGAAGCATCTGACCAAAAGGTGGAGGACTATGTGTAGTGAGATGGCTGGCAGTGTGGATGAGAGATATCTTATCTTATCATTTATCAATGCTATGTTCGCAACCAATCTATTATATGTCCAAATTTTCAGAATCAAGAACACCATCACAATGACCGAACTGCGAGAACTTCAGGAAGAGTATATTTCCCTAGAGGAAAGGCAAAATGAGATGGAATCATACCCAATTGCGAATACCAGTTCACAAGCAGCAAATGCAAGCTTATTACCCAAACTAATAAACACAGTGGCGAGCACTTCGCAAGGCCAACAAGAAAAGGTAACGGGAAACAACCAACAGAAACTGGTGGCTATGGGAAGCCGAGATCAAGAAGGGTATGAAAGATAAAAAAATTTCTACAATCGTGGTGGAAATAATAAGATTCAAAGACTTGATCAGCCGCAAGAAACTTATGGAGGTCAAAGACAAAATTATAATAGAGGACAAGGAGGTCACAAGGTAGTATGTGAAGAAATCAAGATGCCACCTCTGAATGCAAGTGTGGAGAAAATATGGGAAGCTAAAATTTTGATGGAGAATATACCGACACCATGGAACATGGGAACTGAACCACCTCCAAGCAATAGAAGTCATGAGTTCTGTTCTTATCATCATTTCCATGGACATACTACAAATGATTGCAGAAACGTAAAGAAAATTATTCTGAGAATGATAGATCAAGGAAAGCTAAACCACTTTCTGGTAGGGCATCCACAATCTCAACCATTACCTCTACCACCACTAGAGCATCACAGAGTAAACACGGTAAAAGAAAAGGAAACATTCTTCATAGAAGTTGGTGCAAAAGAAAATAATCTATTCTGTCACTCTATCGTACATTCATACAAGACAATTGAAGATTTTCATGACAATGTTTTAAGTAGAGTATTCGCAAAAGACAATGATGGAAGAGAAATTATGAATATTGCGAAAATCTCGCCACTAGAGGAATGACAGAAACAAACTATTTATTTTACCGCAGAAGAAGTCCCTGAAGGTGGAGAAGTACATGACAATCCATTAGTGGTAAAATTAGAAATTAATCCAAAATCGAAAGAAGATGAAGATGATGAAGCGGAAGACTCATGGGCAATTAATAGGATTCAAATCGATACCGGAAGCTCTGTGAACATCTTATTCTATCATACTTATAAAACCATGGGAGGGAGAGATGATGATCTTATACCATCAACATATAAGATATATGGTTTTAATGGTACTGCCAACAAGCCTAAAGGGGAGGTTACTATGCGAATTACATTGAAGGGAATATCTTCTGAAATCCTGTTCTGTGTCGTTGACGTAGAATCACCCTACAATGCATTAATTGGTCGACCTTGGCTACATGGGATTCTAGGTGTAGCTTCAACTTTCCACCAGTGCATCAAATTCCCTCACCCCAGCGGTGTAGGAATCATAAAGGGAGATTGGGTTGAAGGAAAGAAGTGTTACGAAACTGAGGTAGAATCCTGCGAAGGAAGAGCAAACAAGAAGGAAAGTTGGCGACACAAAATCAAAGAGACATAAAGAAATGAGAGATTGATGGTGGATGCAATCGAACGAAAAGAAGAAGAAATGTTGCGAAACTAATGCTAGCTCAGAATAAGAAATAGTGAACATACCACTACCAAGGAAGCAGTAGTAGAAAATAACAAAGAAGCAGAGAATGACAAAGGTAATAAAAATAAGAAATGTATGAATGATTGATTTGTTGCGACACTCTCGCAACAAATAAAATTCTCAAAAATACATTTTATTGAATGACAAAATTGAGATTGCGAAACGCAAATACGATATGATGATGTGCGAGAATATCGCAGAGATAATGAATTATACAAAAGACAATCAGAGAAAAATGACAAAAGAGAAAGGGGCGAACCTTTATGGCGTACACCCTAGTTCGCGAATTCAACTTTGCAAGAGGCAAATGTAAGACTTAAAGTACGTCATTTAAGGGGGTACCTGTTGCATGGCTCAGGGAAAGGCTACATGTTATAATATTTTTCAAGAGGTAAGTAAAAGTTCGTTGCTCGGACTTGTAAAGATTTAAAAATGAAAATATATACACAATATTTGTCACAATGGGCGAGAGGTACTGGGACTAGGATTCCGCCAATTTCATTTCTTAAGGTTCAAATAATAATTCTTTTATCAATAATAGCTCAAAAAATATATTAAATATATCGACTCTAATTTATTGCCAAGATTGATTCTCAAAACATTGATTGTAAGTCCTAAGCATGATGTATCAAAACACTTAAGCCAAGCATACATCATCAAATTAAATAACAACCAATTAATTCAAATCATATTTCAATTTTAAATTAATGCAAAAGTCATAAAAAAGAATTAAATGAAATTACCCCAAGTATGAAGTTTGGCCTCCTCCGTCGTCCCAGTGTTGGGTTTTAGCTCATCATAGTAAAAATGCTCTCAAAATAATTATTTATTGCTCAAAAAGTTGTTTACAAATGATAAAAATGAGTAAAACAATTGAACAGAAAAATCGCAACAGAAATAACTGTTGCAAAGGCGCTGTTCAGCTGTTACAAAAAGAACGATAAATGGTAACTGCTGTTCTACGAAGAACTACGACCCACGAGTGTGCGTCTTAGACACTGTTGATAAACGACTGCTTATGCGAGTCCGTTCTTCGTGTTCTTCATCTTCATCAATGGCAGCAGCAGCAGCAGAGAGAAATCATGGTTCTCGATCTGCAGCGTTCCTTCTCTCCTCCCAACTCTCGACAGCCTCTCTAGTACTCCCAGGGAACATATTTATACACCTACAGATCGTTGAATCTCCCTCAATTACTCCATATAATCTTCATTACTCGGTGTTTAAAGAAAATATTTTCCGAATATTTTCTTCCCTGAAATGATTCTCCACGCGTAAACAGCCTCTGATACTCCCTTATTTAGCTTCTACACGGTCCAAAAGTGTGCTAGAGTCCTCCATGCATCATCATAACACGTCCGAATCCCTCAAAAAATCCTCTCAAACCCGTGACTGCCATGTTCTCTGATGATGACTTGTTTAGCCGATTCTAGCCAAATTCGATCGATTCTGACACCCATACTGTATTCCTTAAGCTATATCACATCTTCCTACCAATTTTTAGCCATTGAATCGCACCACAACACCTTCATTTTGTTGATTGAAAATCTGCCAGAGAGAGAATATATTTTCCCGCCAAAAATGAAATTTGAATTATGAGAAGAAAAGTGTCCTCCCCCTAATCCTGTACGGGTGTCCCTTTAGCAATTGGGGTGGAAATAGTAATTTTGGGGTGGAAATAGTAATTTTTCTGGGTTCCTCCGGTACATTTCTGGGACGCTTCCGGTGCATTTCTGGGGTGCCTTTAGTACTTTTCTCCGGGGTGTAAATCATCACCTTTTTGAGCTCATTTCGCCGCAAAGGCTTATTTCTCTAAAAACATCTACAAAAACACAAAATAACACAATAAGTACTTAATCAAGTCTAACAATACAGAATATTGAGAACAAAATAGACACATAAATGCGTCTATCACTACACCGCCACCGGAACCTGAGTCATGGAGATTTGGGGTCAATAAAGCCCATCCGGGAGAGGCACCTTGGATTCTCAGCTTAAGCATATGACTTAGGTTGGGCGACTAGGGTAATAAGGACTCTCCCAAGGAGTGCAGAATCTGACTAAGGCGCCGAGGTACACGGTTGAGTCAAGAATGCCAGGGGCGTCTGGAGCGTACCTTGCCATTCTTGACAAGTCTTGGCTTATACTGCACTCGTCCCGAAGAAAACCCCACTTAGGGTGTAGTCTCGTAACCATAAGCCCTATAGGTAAAAGAGATAAGAGGCTGCGAAAACAACTGGTTGTTGTTAAGACCAGATGGGAGGAGCCAACCTTGTATGGTAGAGGTACGCCTCCTTGAAGGGGCAACCAGGGGGAAGACGCAAATGTCATGAGGCTTTTTACTCGCAAGGGTATTAAGGCTTGTCATATTTGTGCGACAATCCTGAAGAGGCAATAATACAAAAGAAAAAGATAAGACGAGATCAATGGGTTTTCGCATGAAAGTGTGAAGACGTCCTGCGATTTCGTCGCAAGACGGCAATGTCATGGGGCTTTACTTTCGCAAGAAAATTTGGGCCTGTCATATTGTCGCAACTATCCTGGAGAGGCAATAATATAAAGAAAAAAGTTAAGGCAAGATCAATGGGTTTTTGCATGAAAGTGCAAGGACGTCCTGCGATTTTGTCGCAATGACAAGAGGTGGCATAATAAGACCTTTAACTAGGAAGGCAAAATAAGACCACACAGGAATGAAATTTTGAAAAGAATCAAAATTCACTTCGCATATGATTGCGAAATTATACATAAACAACTGCGAAATTGAGGCACAAAATGAGAAAAATCTGCAAAATCCCTCATTTGGATACAATAACAGAGGCAAGTATGGGAATGAATGAAATTAGAAAATGTTATTTGTCTTCACATGATAGATTTACGTAAAAATTCAAAAATTAATGATTATGTTGATTAACCATATTGCAAGGAAGAATTGTTTTAATGAATGCAAGTCGAAATGAAAGAAACTCATATATTAAGGAATATGGGGAACCAAAAGAATTAGCAAATATACAAAAAGAAGGAATAAATATACAAGTATTACAGAAGATCAAAGAAAGAAACAAAGACTACTTCTTAGTTGATCCTTTATCATCTTCATCAAACTTGTTCTCTTCTTCGTCTGCATCAGAACCTTTATCTCCATCAGAACCTTCATCACCATCAGATTCTTCATCATCAGCTTCGCTATCAGAGATGGTCAGACTAGGAATGTTCTTTGGGATCTCCTCCAAGAGACAAGGATAATCAGAGTGAGGAATACTATGGTCATCACAAACCATTTGAATAGTTTGATTGCGAAAATGCATATGGTCGTTCTTAAAGTTCGCAACAATGATCTTGATTTGATTCTTTAATCTAGAATATTTGTCGTTGCGAGAAGAAAGATTCTTTGCGAGTTCCTCTTTTTCAGCTTCAAGTTCCTCAACTCTGTGGCGATATCTACTTTCAGATTCTGCGAAGCATATATCAATTAATCAGTAACTTGATAAGAACTCGTGACAAACCAAAGATTTATAAAGGAAAACATTTAATGACCTTCTCTCTCAGAAATCATATCTCTAATCAAGGCTGTATGCTCAACTTGGAGACTAATATTTACACCTAAATCTTTTCTGACGTTATCCAAGATTGTCGCGGCCCAAGCGAACTCATCATCACTATTTATAAGAAGACGAGAACGAACTTGGTTTTCTCTCTCGCTAAGCACAACATTTGACGATTGGCTTCATCTCGTTCAAGTTGAACCTCAAGAAGAGTCTCTTGGAATTTCGCCAAAGCCTTAACACCTTGATCAGAGATACGATCTTTATCATCTATAAGTTTGCTAATCTTGGTTCTTAATTCATTGATCTTCTCTTTAGAATTGAGATAAAAACGTTTAAATTGGTTGGCTAGACCTAAACTAGATCTATGATCAATCTCTAAGAGGCGAAATTTGGATTTAAGTTCATTCAAAGGAAGAGATGAAATTTTATCATTAGAGAAACTATTCAAATATTTATTAAGATGTTCAAGAAGAGTGTCATTATCTAGGGCATCGGGAAATGAACGAAGAAGAATGGCTTCATCAGAAAGACCATAAATGTCTGCAAAAAGGATTAATCAAATAAGATAAGACAATAGGATGAATGAATGAAAGGAAAGGAGAAAAATTGCATACCATAAAGCTGATCATTAGCTTTTTGAAGATTAGAAATTTTGTTCCTTTGCGAAGAAGTGTCGGTTTCCAGTTGTTTGTTATTCTCGCGAAAACCTTTAACTTCAGCTTCTAATTGTTCGTTCTTCTCACGAAGACCCTTAGCTTCAGTTTCCAGTTTTTCATTCTTCGTACGAAATTGAAGATTCTTCTTTTCAAGAATTTCGCGTCTCCTCTCCAAATCTGAGGCAACATCAAAAGAAGCTTTTCCAGCCTGCGAGAAAATGTAAAAAGTATTAAAATAGAAAGAGATTTTGAGTTACAATAATGAAGAAGTAAAAAGACGAAAGCATACCAGACTATTAAGAGAATGCAGGAAGTTGGGAGTCACCTATCTAGAAAATCCGCGAAGAGAACTATCACCATCCAATAAAGGAACATCGCAAATCATGGCGAGACCTTTGCAGGTATTAGCGAGTTGACTATCTCCCATTCCTTGCCAAGAATCAGAAAAGATGCCAGAGAGCTTAGCCATAGAAGATTCAGATGGAGAATCTTCAGTTGCGGCAGAGTCATCATTATCCTCATCATCCTCATCACTCTCGTCATGAGAAGGAATATTTGAAGGAGAGGAAGAACGGATTTTTCTCTTTTTTAAAGGAGGAGCAGTTGGTCTTTCCCTGCGAAGAGCACCTTTGCCTTTATCACCAGTCTTCGCAACCTTGGCAGGCTCTTCTATTTCAGCGATAACCTTCACATACAGATAGAAATAAGAAATAGAGGCAACAATATATTGTTTAAAATCATAAAAGAATATTTCTTACCTCATCTGTGTATGAACGAAGAGCTAACAAGGTATTGGCTTTCCCAGTCCTACGGTATCTATCTTTCAGTTTCTGGATCTGTAGAATGTCGCAAGAATCAATGAACAAAAGAGTAAAGAAAAATAAAGAAATGTAAAGTGGGCGAAACTGGAAGAAACATACCTCTTTTTTCTTCTCGGGCCAAGAGAATACCCAAGGTTGATAAGCAGCGAGATTCTCAGGAAGAACATTTGACCCAACAATGTAAGGTCCTTTCAGCATCAAGGGAAAAGTGCACCATTTATCATCTTTGGATTGGCGAGGGGTTGTGTTCTTACCAGAATGCCAATCAATGTCATGCATGAACATTTTATCTTCAGCAATAACATCCTTCCTTTTCAAGCGAATACACCAGCGAGTATTCTCTTTCTTCATGGATATTAATTAATAATTTTCGAAGAAATTCGCTACTGTATACTTCTCATCGATTATCTCTAGATCTACGAATTTAGGATCCCTAAGTTCTTTGGAATAAAGAGATCCTTTACCAGCACCACGGTTAGCGAACTCCAGCATCAGGCGGATGCAATCCCCACTCAATTGGAAGATAGCTCGCGAAAATCCCGAGTGAGCGAGAATTTTATAGAACAGAGGAATATCTGGGTCATAAATAGGAAATGGAGAGACCTGCGAGAATTTGACCCAGCGAAACTATGATTGATTGGTCATCACAATGTTGATCAGAGAAAAGTTTGATAGAAAGAATTGATTTGGAACTTTCACCAGGAATGGTAGAAAATGTAAAACCTTTCTCGGCAAGATCTTTTTGAATGTCCTTTAAGGTTTTCTCAAGCTTTTGACCGCTTGGAGGCATATCTGAATATAGAGTATGGGAATGGATGAAAAGTAAGAAGATTGAAGAGGGAAGAATTACAGTAGCAGAACTTACGGAAGAACAATAGAGTTGCAGAGATGAGAGAGTAAAAAGAGAAGAGAAAGTAAAAAGAAAATGGAAAGAAGAGTAAGAAGAATATATAGAGAAGATTTTTTTTACTCGAAGAAATAAACACCATTAATGCGAAAAGACGTGAGCGGTTGAAAAGCAGAGGTTACAGAAAACGTGTCAAGAAATAGATGGAAGAAAGGATAGTGTGATAAATGCAGAATATGAAGAGATGGAAAGCTGCGACATTTCTCACATCGTTCTCTACTTCGCAGAGAAGATATGAGAAGAGGCAAGATGTAAGATCAGAATCTCGCAGCAATAATGCCTCAGCGAAATTATTAACAACACAACACAACAGTGTCGCAGAACAACTTCAGAAACGAAATAATAAACGACGTCAGCTAAATCATGAGAAAAATGTGATGATCCTGCAAAAATTAGGGAGTTTTGCGAGATTAACGTTTATAAGGTTGCGATAATGTCGCAAGCCATTTCCGAAAATAAAGGATGGATTAGTTGTCATCCACTATGAAAAACTCTATATAAAGAGCCGATCAGCTGTGAGGAAGGGAAAGATTTTTTCTGAGTGAGAAGCAAGTAAATAGGAGAGAGAAAATCTAGAGCAGTGGTTATTCTTGATTCCTTTATATTTTCTTGTAAGATTGTTCAAAGATTCATCAATAAAATTAAGATTGTTAATCCAAAAATGAGTTGAATGTTAATGAAATCTTATGAGGGGGTGTGTTGTAGGATTTCCTGCAACTACAGCTAACTCTAAGAATAATATCTCAGCTTTGTAGTAGGGTAAAAACTGATTCTGCTGAAAATGGTAATTTGGGTGTGTCGATGAGAAATGAATCCAACTCTAAACAAATGTACTGCACATGAGTACTTTAGATTCGAGAGATAAATCTGTACAATTCTGGCCTAAACCAAGAAATGGTCGTTCCAGTCTTGCTTCAGTCAGAAAATGAAGGAGAAGGGTTAATCTTAGGGAAGGAAGCAGAGAAGGTGTTGAGATCAGAATGATGAACTCTGTAAAGTGTAGTTTTTATGACTTATATCAGAATGTAGAACCAGCTTGCAAAGTAAAAGTTGTAGATCCTGGATGGTTTTCTGAATACTTGCGCTGATAACCAATGTTGTTGGTTGAAATAGATTGAAAAATCTATTTATACAAGTCATAGCCGAACATACTGATCTCGTTGGAAGTGGGAGTTGTGAAGTAGTCGAGATCATGGGTTAATGGTGAAAACCGTGTCTTATGGTTAAAGGAAGACTGGACGGTTTATATTCACACTACTCCTCTACCTGTCACCTATCCGCTATTCCAGGCACTTTCTCTTAATGGGCGTGTTGCACGCCACACGCTGTAAACCGCCAGACCAATATCCTGATGAACATCCCCCAGTTTGTGACATGTTTGATGTCTCGGGTATTTTTTGTAGAATATATGGAGTAAGTTACACAAAGAATGTAACAAGTCTCGCATGTTAATTGTCGAGTGGATCTTATTGGCAGGACCTAATAATTTCGACCAATCATGCGCAAGCTAAGCGACATGGGGAAAGTCAAATCGTATGAATAAGACCTGATGTAAGCCGGGCGCTCAAAAAAATAACATACGTTGTTTTTAGGTTAAATAATTAAATTATTTGTAAAATCGATATTTATAAAACATCATTTGTAATCGATGCATGCAAAACATCACTTTTAAGCAAGAAGCTCAAAATAATCGATGCATATGAAGCATCGTTGTATAGAGCCTGTTTGAGTCAGTCACGGATTTCATAGTCTTAAAAGGGATGCGACAGGCCATCTTTGGACAGCTGCCAGGAGCTTGTTCGTGTAGGTTAGGGACGAGGTGATCGACCGTCATAGGAGATGGATGACCGTAGTCATCATGTCACCTCATTGGTTAGCTCAAATTAAATCTAGGTCGGTCAAGTCAGCCAGTCAACTTGAGCGGTTGAGATAATTTGTGGCAGTTGTTGGTTGCCGTTGAGTTTAAGGTTTTTATAAATAGCGTGACTGGCCTAATTTTCCCTATGATTCGAAGCGGAACCTGCAGGCTAGGAGCGACGTGATTGGTCAAGGCCAAATATGGGTCGCAAGTGAGCATAATGACACCTTATTGGTTGCCCAAGATTGAAACTAAGCCATCCAATTCAGCCGGCTAAGTTGGGCGGCTGTGATCAATTTTGTTAGAGCATTGCTCAGTCGAACTCGCATGCGTTTCTATCTCAAGCATGTTTGTCAATGTTAATGATCAAAACTATAAGTGTTGATTTCTAGTCTACTATAGCTAAGTCTCGGACTAGGATAGTAAGTGTAGTTGAGCTCAAGAACTCTATGGCGATTCATCATACAAGACGAAGAACTACTCAAGGAACCGGAGAAAATTCTCGACAAAAAGGTATGTGGAGACTTGAACTTATCTATCACTCAAACGTCTATCTATTCTATCTCCTACTCTTTGAGACAAAAATTCGTATGCTATATATATATTGTGATTATATACATTTGGTATTTCGAGCCGAGTATACCTCGCCTATCTATATCTCGAAATATGTGTTGGTAAGCTTTTCGCTTCGACCAAGTTTATCTTTGCTTAGTGACGAAAGTCATGATATGTTTCAATCACTTTGAAAATTGCTTTGACGAGAAATGGTGTAACAACTATATAACGTCCTCTAAGAATGTTTCAATGGTTGGAATGAGAGTTTAGATTACATAACCAATGGAGGACATAAATATTGTTGTGGAAACACATTTATGTATAAGTCCTATTCCTTGAACCAAAGTTTTCGAACTTTGTTGATCAAGAGAACCGGAAGAATGGCAAGTGCCAAGTCCGCGAACTCAGTCCGCGAACTGCCGAAGTTCTCAAACCCGAGAATTTCTGCTGGAGTTGACAAACTATTTGCGTGAAGCTAAGTTCGCGAACCCAGTCCGCGAACCGACGAAGTTCTCATTCCTGAGAATTTCTGCTGGAGTTTGTAAACTCTACCCGGTATCTTAAGTCCGAGAACCTAGTCTGCGAACTTGAGAAGGTTATATATCTAAAGATGATTTCTAAACTTAAACTTAAAAATACTAAGGAATGCTATTTGCAAACCGTGGCTATAAAAGTTCATGAACCGATTCAAGTGAATCAAATCATCTTTGCTTCAACCGTGTCTTGTGTAGTTACATAAGATTTCCTTGAAATTGAAAAACTCTCTAACTAGATCATTTGAGTCATTTGAACTAGTTATGGTGAATAAGAACATGGTTGATATGAAATTCTCATATGGCTAACCTTTTGGTTAACTATTGTTGAACCAACAATGCACACGTTTAGGTACGGTTAACAAACCTAGAAGCGTGCATTTCATTTGTGTATAACAAGCTAAGTTTTCGATCTAAAGGTTGAGAAATATTAGCTTAAATCTAAATCAGGTTTTCATCTAACGGTGGATATTGATTGCTTTGTTACCAAGGAAAAACCCTGATTTGAAAGACTATATAAGCGGACATCTAGCAACTCTGCAAAACTAATCCCCACACCTTACGTGTGATACTAGTTTGCGTGCTAGAGTCGGTTCTCCTTTAACCTTTGGTTTTCTTCTTCTAAAACCAGGTTAAACGACTTAAAGACTTCATTGGGATTGTGAAGCCAGACCGATACTACTTTTATCGTAGTTGTGTGATCTGATCTTGCATCTTCTATCGTACGAGTACAATCATATTGATTGGCTTGAGATTGATATCTCCGATAGGCAAGATATAAAAAGTAATCACAAACACCTTCGTCTCATTGTTTGTGATTCCGCAACATCTTGTTTCGCTACCATACGATTAAGATTGTTGTGAGGTGATTGATAACTCTAGGTTGTTCTTCGGGAATATAAGACCGGATTATCAATTGGTTCGTGTTCACCTTGATTATTATCAAAAGACAGACAGATTGATCCTTCGATAGACTTGTCTGTGTGAGACATATTTGTTTATCATCAAGTCTTCGACTTTGGGTCGTGGAAGCTCTTAGTTGTGGGTGAGATCAGCTAAGGGAATCAAGTGCGCAGTATCATGTTGGGATCAGAGGCGTAGGGAGTACAATTGTACCTTGGATCAGTGGCAGACTGATTGGGGTGCAACTATAGTCCAGTCCGAAGTTAGCTTGAAGTAGGCTAGTGTCTGTAGCGGCTTTATGCAGTGTGTATTCAATTTGTACTAGGTACTGGGGTTTTTATACATTTGCGGTTTCCTCGTTAACAAAATTTCTGGTGTCTGTGTTATTTCAATTTCTGCATTATATTTTTTTAGCTTTATAATTGAAATAATACAGGTTGTGCGTTTAGATCATCAATTGGTATAATCCAACCTTTGGTTGTCAATCGTCATTGATTGATTCTTGGATATTGGTCTTTGGTACCATCCAAGTTATTCCATTTATTTGATTAGAACTCGCAGTCCTTGCTTGAGTAAATCAACTCAAGAGAGAGATATAAACTCGTTGATATACTTTTAATTGATTGAGTCTTGTTGATTCTCTTAAAAGTATATTCGAGTTTGTCTATACAGATTGCTAAGCGAAATATTGGGTGGTGTTGTTAGACCCCCGCTTTTTCACATTCCTTTTCACACTCAAAGCATCATTAGCTTTCTTCGGTAACCACTTATGAGTGCGCTTAGGAACAACCGGAACCTTCTTCCCATTATTCTCTTCAAGATTTATCGGAAGAGAATTGGATTGACTATTCTTTTGCAAGTTAGTCTTTCTCCAATTGGGAGCATCATATCTTGTCTTAGTCTTTACGAAATTATCCTTTTGATAACCATTACGATTGTGAAAAGGATTCGTATGACGTTTATAGGAAAATCTAGATTTATCACAACACTGATTCCTTTGCCTAAAGGTTGGACAGTTAAAACCTGTAGCGTTAAGGGGATTAGTCTTAACATATGATCTTGGTTTCACAACTTCTTGTGATGCCCAAACAAGAACATCATGAAGTTTCTCATTCCTTATACGGAAACTACATCTCCTTTCCAGGTGACCTTTATTTCCGCAATAGTGACAAACATAAGGAATGTTCTTACCTCGATCCGTGTGTGCTGACTTTGGAGGTTGATATACTTTGCCCTTTTGAACCTTAACTGCCGGTGAAGGTATTTCACTTTTGCCATCAGTGGAAACCTTTTGTTGAGAAGCATCACTAGACTTGACAAATTTTACCTCTTTGCTAGTACTTGGAGCATCTATTCCCTTATAGCCCAATCCTCGTGTATCACGATGATTTTTACTTTCTCCTAGCATAGTGGTTAATTTGCTTGAACCAGTAGTGAAAATTTTCAATTCACCTTCCAACATCTTGATTTTATCAAGAGCAACAGTTAAATCAGCCTCAAGGCGTTTTTCTCGAGCGAGATAAGCGCCTTCTCTGTCGTTAAAACTAATTTGTTGAGAGTTAAACCTTGCTTCAGATTCTGCAAGATTCTCTTCCAATAAAAATGCTTTTGATAAAGATTATCACATTCAAGTGAGTTCATACGTAGGTTTTCCTTCGAATCCTTGAGGATCGATTTGTTAGAACGATTCGAAAAATAAACACCTACGTAATATCTTCTAAATTTCTTGTTTTCTCGACAGAGAGGAGTCAGAAGAGGTGAGACATGAGAAGTTGTAATCTTCTTCATATTCCACGAATCCAAAAACTTAACATACTCTGAGACTTCCTCATCAGCATCTTTATCAATATCTAAATCACCTTCATCAGAAAGTTCATCCAACTGTTCTTCTAGGAGAGTTTCCCAATCAACAATTTTTACATCAAGAGAATGTTTAGATATTGACTTAGATGTGACAGTTCTCTCAGGTGAATCCAAGCTTTTAGAATCATCTGGTAATTTATGAACCGGTACGTTATTGGAGATAAACTTGTCCATAATCAGATCGCTACAAACACAGACTTATAAGGTCTTTAACGTGTTTGCCTGCTCTGATACCAATTGAAAAATCGGGGGTCTAACAACACCACCCAATATTTCACTTAGCAATCTGTATGGATTAACTCCGAAACACTTTCTAGAGAATCAACTAGACAGTCAGACTCAATCTAGGTAAAAGTATCTCAAGGAGTTAATATCTCTCTCTTATTTTGATTCACTCAAGCTAATAGAAATCAGCGAGTCTTAAATCAAACACAAGTAATAACTTGGACTGTACCAAAGACCAATGTCCAAGGATCAACCAATGACAATCGACAACCAAAGGTTGGATTATACTAATTGATGATCTAAATGCACAACCCGTATTATTTCAATTATAAAGATAAAACAATATAATGCGGAATTGAAATAACACAGACACCAAAAATTTTGTTAAGGAGAAAACCGTAAATGCAGAAAAACACCGGGATCTAGTCCAGATTGAATACACACTGTATTAAGCCGCTACATACACTAGATTACTCCAAGATAACTTCGGACTGGACTATAGTTGAACGCCAATCAGTCTCCCGCTGATCCAAGGTACAGTTGTACTCCCTACGCCTCTGATCCCAGCAGGATACTGCACACTTGATTCCCTTATCTGATCTCACCCACAACTAAGAGTTGCGATGACCCAAAGTCGAATACTTGATGATAAACAAATCTGTCTCACACAGACAAGTCTATCGAAGGATCAATCTGTCTCCCATAGATAAACCCTAAAAGGTTTTGTTCCGTCTTTTGATGATAATCAAGGTGAACAAGAACCAATTGATAATCCGGTCTTATATTCCCGAAGAACAGCCTAGAGTTATCAATCACCTCACAACAATCTTAATCGTATGGTAGCGAAACAAGATGTTGCGGAATCACAAACAATGAGACGAAGGTGTTTGTGATTACTTTTTATATCTTGCCTATCGGAGATATCAATCTCAAGCCAATCATATGATTGTACTCGTATAATAGAAGATGCAAGATCAGATCACACAACTACGATAAAGTAGTATCGGTCTAGCTTCACAATCCTAATGATTTAATTCGTTTAACCTGGTTTTAGAAGAAGAAAACCAAAGGTTAAAGGAGAACCGACTCTAGCACGCAAACTAGTATCACACTTAAGGTGTGGGGATTAGTTTTGCAGAGTTGCTAGATGTCCCCTTATATAGTCTTTCAAATCAGGGTTTTGCCTTGGTAACAAAGCAACCGTTAGATGAAAACCTGATTTAGATTCAAGATAATATTTGTCAGTCGTTAGATCGAAAACTTAGCTTGTTATACATAAATGAAATGCACGCTTCTAGGTTTGTTAACCGTACCCAAACGTGTATATTGTTGGTTCAACAATAGTTAACCAAAAGGTTAGCCATATGAGCATTTTATATCAACCATGTTCTTCTTCACCATAACTAGTTCAAATGACTCAAATGAACTAGTTAGAGAGTTGTTCAATTGCAAGGAAATCTTATGTAACTACACAAAACACAATTGAAGAAAAGATGATTTGACTCACTTGAATCGATTCATGAACTTTTATAGCCACGATTTGCAAATAGCATTCCTTAGTATTTTTAAGTTTAAGTTCAAAAATCATCTTTAGATATATAACCTTCTCAAGTTCGCTGACTAGGTTCGCGGACTTAAGATACCGGGTAGAGTTTACAAACTCCAGCAGAAATTCTCAGGAATGAGAACTTCGTCGGTTCGCGGACTGGGTTCGCGAACTTAGCTTCACGCAAATAGTTTGTCAACTCCAGCAGAAATTCTCGGGTTTGAGAACTTCGGAAGTTCGCGGACTGAGTTCGCGGACTTGGCACTTGCCATTCTTCCGGTTCTCTTGATCAACAAAGTTCGAAAACTTTGGTTCAAGGAATAGGACTTATACATAAATGTGTTTCCACAAAAATGTTTATGTCCACCATTGGTTATGAAATCTAAACTCTCATTCCAATCATTGAAACATTCTTAGAGGACGTTATATAGTTGTTACACCATTTCTCGTCAAAGCAATTTTCAAAGTGATTGAAACATATCATGACTTTCGTCACTAGGTAAAGATAAACTTGGTCGAAGCGAAAAGCATACCAACACATATTTCGAGATATAGATAGGCGAGGTATACTCGGCTCGAAATACCAAATGTGTATAATCACAGTCTATATATAGCATACGACTTTTTGTCTCAAAGAGTAGGAGATAAAATAGATAGACTTTTGAGTGATAGATAAGTTCAAGTCTCCACATACCTTTTTGTCGAGAAGTTCCACCGGTTCCTTGAGTAATTCTTCGTCTTGTATGATGAATTTCCATGGAGTCCTTGAGCTCAACTACACTTACTATCCTAGTCCGAGACTTAGTTATAGTAGACTAGAAATCAATACTTATAGTTTTGATCACTAACATTGAGAAACATGCTTGAGATAGCAACGCATGCGAGTTCGACCGAGCAATGCTCTAACAATATCCCCCTTTGTCAATTTTAGTGAAAAAACTATCAATACATATGGAATACAAAAAAGATAATGAAACTTTAGTAGCTCCTATTCCACATGTCTAATCTTCAACATTCCTCGAAATCTTCGTCACTTCCAAGTACTCCAATGATCCCAAAGGTTGTAAGTTTATCATCACCGTTGTTGAAGATATGAACATATAACAATGAGAAAACATAATTCTCGATCATTGTTATACAATGTCATAGTATTATTACACAGCGTCAAAGTTCAATTGTATCACAACTTCAACAATAATACTATGGTGATATGTATCACTCCCCCTTAGTCAATACTCCATCTCACATGGAAACCACTCCCCCTTACACAATGATCTGAAAACCATATGTATTTGTAGTGTGAACTACATATTAATTTCCCCCTTTTTTTCAATGAAATTGGCAAAGGTACAAGAACGAGATCATAATGAAATTTCCGTAAGAGACATTTCATGACTAAAAATAAAGAACACACATTATCTCATTTAGATGCAATCATATAGCCGAAGCTAATAGCGTTCATCAAGGAGTTTAAAGATACAAGATAACCCCTCTAAAATTCCACAGCCGCACACCCCTCAAGATATAACCATTAAGCACAAGTTCAAAAGAACTCTCCCCCATTTGATGTCATTCCCGAAAGAACAACAACGAGCAACCTTAATTTCAAAAGAAAAGAAGGATTTTGAAAAGAAAAAAAAAATATAAATGTGACACTAACACGACAGAAAAAACTCTACAGAAACTCAACTGGAGTAACCTACTGGAGTTTCAAACTTAGTTGCCCAAAAGATAGAGATAAGTATAGGGGAAAGAGTTATCGAAACGCTTAATGAACCAAAATAACACCAATAGACTGCCACAAGTTTTGAAAGGTAGCAACGTCTAATGTTTTGGTAAGAATATCAACCAATTGTTGTTCGGGAGGCACAAAAAGCCAATTTTGCTTTTTGCTATGCCAAACAACAATATTTAGTCCTACGTAGTTGAAACCCCCTGATGTACTTTTTCTGTCTTCTACACATCCTGCCCAATCATCATCTGAATAAGAAGATAAATCAGTGTTAGTATCAATAGTGTAAGACAACCCATACCCGACAGTGTGATTAATATATCGAATGATCCTCTTTGCAGCTGCAAGATGAGATTCCTTTGGATTTTCCTGAAACCTGGCACAACAACCAACACTGAAAGAAATATCAGGTCTAGTAGCTGTAAGATACAAGAGGCTACCAATAATAGATCGATACAACTTTTGATCTACTTTTGCTTCTTTCTCATCTCTATGTAGTTTACCAGTAGTGGGCATAAGCGTTAATTTTGGAGAAGACTTAGACCGAACCTTGTCACAAGATCTCGAGCATACTTTTCTTGGGATAAGTAAATTTCATCCTTATGTTGTTGAATTTGTAATCCTAAGAAGAATTTCAATTCACCAACATTGCTCATTTCAAATTCTTTACCAAGAGAGACTTGGAAATCCTTTGCATATTTTTCAGAAGTTGATCCATAGATGATATCATCTACATAGATTTGAGCAATAACCACATCTTTCCCACTCCATTTGGTAAACAAGGTTTTATCAGCTCCACCTCTTGAAAAACCTTTTCTAATGAGAGAAGTGGTAAGTTTTTCAAACCAGGCTCTAGGTGCTTGTTTCAACCCATACAATGCCTTTTTGAGTTTTAGCACATGATCTGGGAAATCAGGGTTTTCAAACCCCTTCGGTTGAGCGACATAAACTTCCTCCTTTAAGATTCCATTCAGGAACGCGGATTTTATATCCATTTGAAACAGCTTAACCTTAAGAAAACAAGCATGAGCTAACAAGATACGGATGGACTCAAGGCATGCCACATGAACGAAGGTATCGTCAAAGTCAATCCCTCTATCTATGATATCTTTGAGCAACAAGTCTAGCTTTGTTTCTGACAATAGTGCCAAATTCATCAGACTTATTCTTGAATATCTATTTGGTACCAACAATGTTGATATTGGAGGGACAAGGTACAAGTTCCCACACATATTGTCTTTGGAATTGATTTAACTCTTCATGCATTGCATTTACCCAAAATGGATCGTTCAGAGCTTCATCAATATTCCTTGGTTCTACTTGCGAAAGATAACAACCAAAATTGCACATATTTTGAAGTTGTCCTCTTGTTTTGGATGTAGAATCTCTTCCTCCAATAATACTGTTGGGATCATGATTCTTTTGAACCCAGAGATGTCGTGGAGGGACACGTTTTTGTTCATCAGGAATGCCTTGATCAGTGCTCTTCTCCTCATCATTAGAAATATCAGGATCAGTAACAATTGGGATAACTTCAATTGATTCTGGAATTTCTTTGATTTTCTCAATTGTCTCGGTTGGAGGTAATTCAGCAGGAGGATTTTCACGACGAAAGTTACTAATGTCATCAATAATAACATTAGCAGATTCCATCATGACTTGTGTTCTGAGATTAAACACTCGAAAACCACGACTATCAGAAGCATAGCCAAGAAAGATACCTTCATCACTTTTGGTGTCGAATTTCCCTTTATGTTCTCGATCTTTTAGAATATAGCACTTACTTCCAAACACCCTGAGATAGTGTAGGTTGGGTTTCCTTCCATACCACAACTCATAAGGAGTGTTAAGGGTTTTAGACCGTAAATATATACACGATTGATCAAATAACATGCTGTAAAAACAGCTTCTCCCCAAAATATTAATGGTAAGTTTTTGTTATGGAGCATTACCCTAGCCATTTCCTGAATATTCCTATTCTTTCTTTCTGCAACTCCATTAGCTTGAGGAGTAATAGGTGGAGAGTATTGTTGAATGATCCCCAGTTCGTCATAGAATTCAAATACCTTGGTGCCTTTGAATTCAGTTCCACGATCGCTTCTAACTTTCTTTAGTTTGCGACCTTGTTCGTTCTGGATTCTTTTAACAATAATCTTGAATTCACCAAGAGTTTCATTCTTATGAGATAGAAATGCAACCCAAGTGAATCTGGTGTAATCATCTACCATGACTAAAGCATACTTCTTACCAGCAACAGTGGGTTGTTGAATTGGTCCGAAGAGGTCCATATGAATTAAATCAAGTGGATTTTTAGGGAGAATATCTCGAGATTATTTGTGGTGAACTTTCATTTTCTTACCTTTTTGACAGGCACCACATACACCTTCAATCTTTGCATTGATTTTGGGAATGCCTCTAACAAGTTCTTTGTTAATGATCTTAGTTAGAAGACGATAATTGATGTGACCAAAACGCTCATGCCAAAGATGTGTAGATACCACCTTAGTCAAATTGCAACGGTTGCTAAACTGAGTATCAAGTAGAAAACAATTGTTTTTACCACGAGTTACTTGAAAAATTACTTTCCTAGTTTTGTCTATAATGTCACATCCATTTGCATTGAAGACAACTCGATGGCCTTTGTCACAAATTTGACTAATAGAAAGAAGATTAGCAGTCATACCTTTTACGTATACTACATCATGGATTTCTAGAACACCGGGTAGTTTGATCGTTCCCTTCTTGCTGATATAACAACATCTTCCATGTCCAAACTTTACATGACCTCCTTCATAGTCAATAGAAGAAACAAACCATGTGAGATCGCCTGTCATATGTATACTGCATCCACTATCAAGAAACCATTAAAACAGAGATGTATATCTTTAAGCAAAGGCACCCATAATACTAGTACTTCTCTGTTTAGAGTTTCCTGATAGTTTTGTATGTCCTTTCAGAGTATCAAAAAGTTGTTTAGTTTTCTTACAAAGATTACTTGCAACATTCAGACTCTTTTGAAAAGACATACAAACTTGTTGAGGATGATTGGAAGAATCACAACAACAATACGGGCAAAAAATTTGCTATTTGTCTGAGTGGTTCCTAGTCATATCAGTTTTCTCAATAACAGGTCGTTGATTACTATCTGAATTGCGACTATTCTTTGAAGAGGAACAACTGGAGTTTCTCAGATTCACCAAGGGACTATTACCGGATATCAAATCCATAAGAATTGCAATTTCTACAACAAGAGCAGAGTTGATCTAGATTTGTTCATCAAACCCCTTTTGAAGAGTAACCAGTTTATCATACATTTTTCTACGTTTGGTTTTTAAACCTGGTGAAGCGTCACTTGAGACTTTATAGTCCATATAGTCAGTTTGCTACAAACACAGACTTGTAAGGTCTTAAACGTGTTTGCCTGATCTGATACCAATTGAAAAAGCGGGGGTCTAGCAACACCACCCAATATTTCTCTTAGCAATCTGTATAGGCAAACTCGAATATAATTTTAAGAGAATCAACAAGACTCAATCAGTTAAAAGTATATCAACGAGTTTATATCTCTCTCTTGATTTGATTTACTCAAGCAAGGACTGCGAGTTCTAATCAAATACAAGGAATAACTTGGATGGTACCAAAGACCAATATCCAAGGATCAATCAATGACAATCGACAACCAAAGGTTGGATTATACCAATTGATGATCTAAACGCACAACCTTGATTATTTCAATTATAAAGATAAAACAATATAATGCGGAAATTGAAATAACACAGACACCAGAAATTTTGTTAACGAGGAAACCGCAAATGCAGAAAAACCCCGGTACCTAGTCCATATTGAATACGCACTGTATTAAGCCGCTACAGACACTATCCTACTCCAAGAAAACTTCGGACTGGACTATAGTTGAACCCCAATCAGTCTCCCACTGATCCAAGGTACAATTGTACTCCCTACGCTTCTGATCCCAAAAGGATACTGCGCACTTGATTCCCTTAGATGATCTCACCCACAACTAAGAGTTGCTACGACCCAAAGTCGAAGACTTGATGATAAAAAAATTTGTCTCACACATACAAGTCTATCGAAGGATCAATATGTCCCCCACAGATAAACCCTAAAAGGTTTTGTTCCGTCTTTTTTATAATAATCAAGGTGAACATGAACCAATTGATAATCCGGTCTTATATTCCCGAAGAACATCGTAGAGTTATCAATCACCTCACAAGAATCTTAATCGTATGGTAGCGAAATAAGATGTTGTGGAATCACAAAAAATGAGACGAAGGTGTTTGTGATTACTTTTTATATCTTGCCTATCGGAGATATCAATCTCAAGCCAATCAATATGATTGTACTCATACGATAGAAGATGCAAGATGAGATCACACAACTACGATAAAAGTAGTATCAGTCTGGATTCACAATTCCAATGAAGTCTTTAAGTCGTTTAAACTGGTTTTAGAAAAAGAAAACCAAAGGTTAAAGGAGAACCGACTCTAGCACACAAACTAGTATCACGCGTAAGGTGTGGAGATTACTTTTACAGAGTTGCTAGATGTCCCCTTATATAGGCTTTCAAATCAGGGTTTTGCCTTGGTAACAAAGCAATCAATATCCACCGTTAGATGAAAACCTGATTTAGATTCAAGTTAATATTTCTCAACCGTTAGATCGAAAACTTAGCTTGTTATACACAAATGAAATGCACGGTTCTGGGTTTGTTAACCGTACCCAAATGTGTACATTGTTGGTTCAACAATAGTTAACCAAAAGGTTAGCCATATGAGCATTTCATATCAACCATGTTCTTCTCCACCATAACTAGTTCAAATGACTCAAATGAACTAGTTAGAGAGTTGTTCAATTGCAAGGAAATCTTATGTACCTACACAAGACACAATTGAAGCAAAGATGATTTGATTCACTTGAATCAGTTCATGAAATTTTATAGCCACGGTTTGCAAATAGAATTATTTAGTCTTTTTAAGTTTAATTTGAGAAATCATCTTTAGATATATAACCTTCTCAAGTTCGCAGACTTAAGAACCGGGCAGAGTTCACAAACTCCAGCAGAAATTCTCGGGAATGAGAACTTCGCCGGTTCGCGGACTGGGTTCGCGGACTGAGTTCGCGGACTTAGCTTCACGCAAATAGTTTGTCAACTCCAGCAGAAGTTCTCGGGTTTGAGAACTTCGGCAGTTCGCGGACTGAGTTCGCGGACTTGGCACTTGCCATTCTTCCGATTCTCTTGATCAACAAAGTTCGAAAACTTTGGTTCAAGGAATAAGACTTATACATAAATGTGTTTCCACAACAATGTTTATGTCCACCATTGGTTATATAATTGTTGATGGTGGATTTTAGTTCAGGGCTAAAATTGTAAAACCAAATTTAATGTGCTGATATCCTGCAAAGGGTAAAGCCGTTTGATAAGTGATGAGTACCTCTTCACTTTATTTATTCGAAGCAATTCAATAAATACACAAAATTCACCCAGAATGTTGCATGTAGCAACAATCCCAAATATCTTGTGAATTTTTAACATTATTAATTAATGCCTGATTTTCCTAGTATTTCCTGTGTCGTTCCCAGCAGAACTCTCATCATTGGCATGGCATGACGACTGAATGTTTACTCTCAGCAGAGTAACATGAATCTCCAAGTGTCAATGTTGAAATGTGTACGAAATACCCGTACAAGCTACACCATCCTCTAACAAAGAGGATCTCGTGTCGGCGTTTTTTTAGCCCGATCGAGCATGTTTAATTTCCCTAAGGGAAATATGGACTGTCCGTATCAGTCTCAGAAACGATCATGGCCACGCAAGTTGGACGCATGATTTAACCAGCCTAGCCAAACCCTAGCGGGAATAGGCGATTATCGTGATGGCCACCGGCGGGCCCACTTATGCCCTAACCGGTCGAACACCACATCATATTTCCCAGCGCGTCAAACGCCAGCCCTAAAATAGGGTGGTAGCGCTGCTTTGGAAGAAGCTTGATGAGTAAGACTGTTCAGGGCAGTCTTAAAACCATCATGACCGTCCAACTTCGCCAGTCTGGTTGGACGGATTAGATCATCCCGTGATTGATCAGGGAAGTGCTAACGCACACGTTGGTGGGCCCACTTCTCCCCTACCGGATCGGGTTTCTCACAGCAAAGCCATGGAGAAATGAAACGTTTGCGCAAAACATGGCTGGCGTGGTGCTTTAAAGGGTCATGGAAATTTCGCTATCGTCTTAAATCGATCACAACCATCCAACTTAGCCAGCGTATTTGGATGGCTTAGATCGCACCTAGGACCATCAGGAAGGTGCACATATGTTCACTGTCGTCCCAACGTGGGCCCCACAAAATTGGTCTTGCCAAAGGAGAAGCACAACTCACCAAATCGTTTGGCCAAAATCACGTATGTGTGACTGTTTCAAAACCCTAATTAGGGTTTGCGGCAATGCACATCTGTCGTAGTTCGATCACGTCCATCAATCTTCACCAGCCTAAACGGAGGGTGTAGATATAGACTCAAGAAGTCCCAAGGATGTTGACGTGATTACTATGGGCCCGCCTATGTGTGTAACCGGCTGGCCTAGGCAGACTATGGCTAGGCGCCTCGAAACACGCGCCCAAAGATTGCATGGCGCGCGGCCTTTAATCCTTTGCGGCAATGGATTTCTGTCGCAAATCGATCACGACCACTCATCTTTGCCGGTCAAATTGAGTGGCCTAGATCGAACCTTCATGGGACCGAGAGGTGTAGACATGCACATCAATGGGTCGTCTTCACGCATGACCGGTCGGTCCCACCAAAACAAGCGTCCATGCTTGAATTCGATCAAGCCAAAGGGGATGTTGGCACCTCTTTAAAACCCTAAAATCCATCAACGGCAGCAAACATGCGTCGTAAATCATCTCGTCCGTCCAACTTTGCCAGCTTGGACGGATGGCTTGGATTTAAAATTAGGCGACCAATGAAGCGCCTCAGTGATCACCGTCCGCCACTCTACCCAGTGAGTGATCGACCAGATGGTGGCTTGCCCATGCGGCCTCCAAATGATCATTCGAAGATGTTTGGACATGCTACCATTTTAAGACGCTTAATCCGCGACTTATTCAGTTAAGCTTTAAAACAACGATGCTTTATGAATATTGATTGTTTTCGATGCATTACATGCAACATGCACTTAGATATTTAACTTAATAGCACCGTATGCTATTTCCTGCGGCGGGTCCCACGACCCGACCCACTCATTCGAGACATCAACATGTCACAAACTGGGGGATACTTACTGGGGTATTGGTCTGGCGGTTTACAGCGTGCGGCGTGCAACGCGCCCATTACGAGAACATGTCAGGAGGCATGGATGGTTAAAGATAATGAGGGAAGTGGGCAAAGGCGTGATCGTGTGCAATCACCTACACGACCCCACTATTCCATCACTCAACTTCCTCCACTTCCTACGAGATGAAGATTGCGCTCAAATGACTTGTATAAATAGGTTCTTCGAGCTATCTTCAAAAAACACAGAGAAACCAAGTGTTTCCACAGTATCCAGAAAACACCCAGAACTGATAACTTTCATTGTGCAAGCCAGTTCAACATTCTGATACAAGTCATAAACAGCCAACACCTTCACAATCTCAACACCTTCTTCGCTTCCCTCCTTAAGATCAACCCCATCTCCTTCACTTTGTGACCGAAGCAAGTCTGGAATGGCCATTTCTTGGTTTAGCCAGAATTATATAGATTGATATCTTGATTCAAAAGCACTCCCATGCAGTGCATTTGTTTAGGGTTTAGATTCGTTTCTCATCCACACATCCAAATTTACCAAAACCAGTAGAAACAATTTTCACCCATAAACAATTGGCGACCATAGTGGGAGATTAATCTCTCGGTTGAAATCTCAAGATTTTCAAAAAGATGGTTGGCTCAGGGATGATTCTACCGCGACGGATCTCAGCCAGAATCCCTCAAATGGTAATGTTTCTCACCCTCTTTTGAACAATTCTGTTTATAACGAATTTTCATATTTCAATACCCTCATTATCTCTGTCGCTTCAATCGATGGAGAAATTCCAACTCTGGATGAACTAGCACGGAGGCAAGAAATGTGGACCGAATAAAAGGAGCGATTGACAACTTGTTCACCTGCTTGGTGCACATGACGAGAATTTTAGGAGCAGAAATGGTGGAACGCCCGATGGACAATCCTCCACAGGTCAATAGTGTCACTATGAACAAGAGACCGGTGGACCAGGAAGCAGCTTCTCTAGTGGAAAGATTATGTGAACTTTTACACCTCTCGAAGAATCAACCGGCAGAGACGTTTGCTGCAATCAACCAGATAGCCCTATACGTACATTTAGCCCCTTTGCGTCCAGAAATCTCGAAAACACCAGAGATGCCTGTGAATAATGTCACATTTACAGAAGACGACATGATAGCGGAGGAAGGTGACAACCGGGCCCTACATGTTACTGCACGCATCAAGGATTCAAAGTTCAAGAGGGCCCTCATCGACACGGGAGCGTCTTCGAATGTGATTACTCTCAAGACTCTCCGGACGTCCAAGGTTCGCACAGGAAAGATCGTACGGAATCCTACTACGATGATAGACTTTGAAGGAAACCAAACCAACACGTACGAGTATGTCAATCTAAATTTATCTGTAGGGCCCGTCCAGTCAAAGGTGAAATTCGAAGTCATATAAAAGGAGCCGGACTACCATATGATACTAGGGAAACCGTGGCTTCATGACAATATGATTGTCTCTTCGACGTATCATCAGTGCCTGAAGACTATGCTGAATAAAGAAGTCGTTCGTATTCCTGCATCGTTGTCTCCTTACGCACCGATATGTGGAGTGGAATTGTTTGATTCAGAGGAAGCTTCGTGGGAAGAACCAGACAAAGTTCATTGCATCCCACTCCCCACGTGGGCGTCAATCCAGGAGGAGGACCGACTTGCATCATTGAGGGCTAATCCCCACGATACATCTTTGCTGACAAGGCGTTCTTCTTCATCCGGTGAAGCCGCAACCCACGTTCACACAATGAGGGAGCGAACTTTTGTGGCGAGCCGTGATCAGAAAGGGAAAACTGTGTACCGACGCCGCTGTTAGCAATTAGCAGGGGAGACTGTTACCCAGTCTCTCCGCCCGATGGAATGCTACAACAACGACGAGCCACAAGAAGAAGTGATAGATGCTCCACGACAGCTGCAAGATGACACCAACTCCACAACTGATGAGCTCGAAATTGTTAACATCGGGAATAAGAAATCTCCTAGGCCTATCTCCATCAGCTCAACCTTGTGTACGGATGAACGCACGAAGCTCGTGGAACTTCTCAAAGAGTACCAGGACATATTCGCTTGGATGTATGAAGAAATGCCCGGTTTAAATGAAAAATTGGTCACCCATCATCTACATGTCATACCTGGATCCAAGCCGGTTAAACAATCTCCGAGGCAGTTCAGACACGAGGTAGAAGAGCAAATTAAGACTGAGATTCAGAAGTTACTAGCTGCTGGCTTCATCAAACCCATTCATCATCCAACCTGGTTGGCTAATGTGGTTCCGGTAAAAAAGAAAAATGGACAGATCAGGTGCAGCGTGGATTTCAGAGACTTGAACAGATGCTGCCCCAAAGATGATTTTCCTCTACCTAACATCGACATATTAGTGGATGCCACCAGCGGACACAACGTGTTCTCCTTCATGGATGGATATAGCGGCTACAATCAGATAAGGATGTATGAGCATGACGCGAGTAAGAAAACTTTTCGAACTCCTCTCAGAAATTTTTATTTATACTGTAATGCCATTTGGTTAATGTCGGTGCAACGTATCAACATGCTATGACGTAAATCTTCCACGACATGATGCATAAGCAATTTGAAGACTACGTGGATGATATAGTAGTCAAATCAAAAGCTCGGGCGGCCCACACAGGAGTCTTACGACAAGTGTTCGAAAGGTGACTGCTGAGGGAATCAAAGTGGACCCATCCAAGACCCAAGCTATCCTCACGATGCTGCCTCCGCGGACTGTGAAGGAACTCCAAAACTTCATGGGCAAGGAGAACTACAGTTTTATACCTGGTTTATCCCAGCTTGTTGCTTCATTCACCCCCTTGCTGAAGAAAGGAGCAAGTTTCTTCTGGACCGCACTACAACAAGAAGTGTTTCGGAAGATTCAACGAATACTGTCATCTCCAAATCATCATAAAGGGTTCGCCTATTATGTCAGCCCGGACGGGAGCGAGCCCGGGACGTCTTCAGATCTACTGGATCCGATACCTCAAGGGAGCATCCTCAAGAAGATAGCGATGTCCGCATCATCATGTCGAGAAAGAATCCGCATCTTGGGCGAATTACTCTGTCAGACTTAAGAAGAATGCTTCAGGGAAACAGCGAACATCCAAATGATTATGTCAAGAGGTCCCGAATTCAGGCACTGGAGGGTCATGATCCAAATGTGACTGAACAAAATGTGGTGTAATTATGCATCAATAGGATGGTACCTGTCTATTATGCTTTGTCGAAGAACCTGCGCTTTCAGACATCCTCTAAACTCCTTGAAGCTGCTACACGCTCAGTTGTTGTCTGTGAAGCTGCTAAACGCTCAGTTGCGACAACACCTTCCCTGCTAGAAATAACAAGCCTGTCGGTAATGAAGAGCCTCATGATGTTCGTGGAAGCATACATCTCACCAACATGCAATATAACCTTCATCCTTATGTAAGCAGTTTCACCGAAGCAGCAAGAGGAAAACCACCGAGATACAACATCCTGCGCGTCCAAAATCGTCAACTCCAACTCCAGTACCACATGCACGACTGCCACAATGATGAAACAACGTCCAAGATACTCCATATCTGTATCGACGGCAGAAACATCAATGAGAGACGCTTTCAAAATGTCTCCCGTAGAAGAAGTAGTTGTATTACCAAAAGAGATTACACCTGGGACTTAAGAGGAACTTCCCTACTCCTCAAAGACACGATCCAAAGATGATAATGGCAAAGGAGTGCAACTGAGGACTGCTTAGCACTACCCATCTCAAAGATGGTGAATTTAGAGAGATGCAAGCACGCTATCATTATGATTCCAAGATGTCCAAAGACGAGGATATACTCAAGAGAGCAGACGTATTGTCAAAGACCAGTGATGTTCCTGGACGTCTATGAAAAGCAATGCAGACGTAAAGACGGACTCATGAACCCAGAGTGACAACGTCTATCAAGTCGAAGGCTCGGTGGATACTCGTGGGCAGGGGACTGTCTCCCTATTTTTCATTCCATGAGGAAGCATCAAGGAAGCTATCGGTTCCATCATTAGATTTTCCATCTAATAACGAGACAAGCTCTACCACTATATGAAGACTTCCAATCCCGAGCTTCACCATAGCAACAACCACTACGGGCATAGATAATCCGAACTTGAAAAAGCGGGGGTCTAACAACACCATCCAATATTTGGCTTAGCAATCTGTATGGACAAAATCGAATATACTTTAAGGAGAATCAACAAGACTCAATCAATTAAAAGTATATCAACGAGTTTATATCTTTTTCTTGATTTGATTTACTCAAGCAGATCCTGCGAGTTCTAATCAAATACAAGGAATAACTTGGAGGGTACCAAAGAACAATGTCCAAGGATCAATCAATGACAATCAACAACCAAAGGTTGGATTATACTAATTGATGATCTAAACGCACAACCTGTATTATTTCAATTATAAAGATAAAACAATATAATGCGGAAACTGAAATAACACAGATACCAGAAGTTTTGTTAACGAGGAAACCGCAAATGCAAAAAAACCCCGGGACCTAGTCCAGATTGAATACACATTGTATTAAGCTGCTACAGATACTAGCCTACTCCAAGCTAACTTCGGACTGGACTATAATTGAACCCCAATCAGTCTCCCACTGATCCAAAGTAAAGTTGTACTCCCTACGCCTCTGATCCCAGCAAGATACTGCGCACTTGATTCCCTTAGCTGATCTCAGCCACAACTAAGAGTTGCTACGACCCAAAACCGCAGGCTTTGACAATAAATAAATCTGTCTCACACAGACAAGTCTATCAAAGGATCAATCTGTCTCCCACAGAAAAACCCTAAAGTTGTTGTTCGGTATTTTGATAATAATCAAGGCGAACAAGAACCAATTTATAATCCGGTCTTATATTCCCGAAGAACAGCCTAGAGTTATCAATCACCTCAAAACAATCTTAATCGTATGGTAGCGAAACAAGATGTTTCGGAATCACAAACAATGAGACGAAGGTGTTTGTGATTACTTTTTATATCTTGCCTATCGGAGATATCAATCTCAAGCCAATCATATGATTGTACTCGTACGATAGAAGATGCAAGATCAGATCACACAACTACGATTAAAGTAGTATCGGTCTGGCTTCACAATCCCAATGAAGTCTTCAAGTCGTTTAACCTGGTTTTAAAAGAAGAAAATCAAAGGTTAAAGGAGAAACGACTCTAGCACGCAAACTAGTATCACACATAAGGTATGGGTATTAGTTTTGCAAAGTTGCTAGATGTCCCCTTATATAGTCTTTCAAATCAGGGTTTTGCCTTGGTAACAAAGCAATCAATATCCACCGTTAGATGAAAACCTGATTTAGATTCAAGCTAATATTTCTCAATCGTTAGATCGAAAACTTAGCTTGTTATACACAAATGAAATGCACGCTTCTAGGTTTGTTAACCGTACCCAAATTTGTACATTATTGGTTCAACAATAGTCAACCAAAAGGTTAGCCATATTAGCATTTCATATCAACCATGTTCTTCTTCACAATAACTAGTTCAAATGACTCAATTGAACTAGTTAGAGTGTTGTTCAATTGCAAGGAAATCTTATGTAACTACATAAGACACAATTGAAGCAAAGATGATTTGATTCACTCGAATCGGTTCATGAACTTTTATATCCACGGTTTGCAAATATCATTCCTTAGTCTTTTTAAGTTTAAGTTCAGAAATCATCTTTAGATATATAACCTTCTCAAGTTCGCACACTAGGTTCGCGGACTTAAGCAACCGGGCAGAGTTTACAAACTCCAGCAGAAAATCTCGGCAAAAGATCTTCTGCTGGTTCGCGGACTGGTACTCACGCAACTAGTTTGTCAACTCCAGCATAATTTCTCGGGATGAGAAGTTCGGCAATTCGCGGACTGAGTTCGCGGACTTGGCAACAAGCCATTCTTCCGGTTTCTCTTGATCAACAAAGTTCAAAAACTTTGGTTCAAGGAATAAGACTTATACATAACTGTGTTTCCACAACAATATTTATGTCCACCATTGGTTATGTAATCTAAACTCTCATTCCAATCATTGAAACATTCTTAGAGGACGTTATACAGTTGTTACACCATTTCTCGTCAAAATAATTTTCAAAGTGATTGAAACATATCATGACTTTCGTCATTAGGTAAAGATAAACTTGGTCGAAGCGAAAAGCTTACCAACACATATTTCGAGATATAGATAGGCGAGGTATACTCGGCTCGAAATACCAAATGTGTATAATCATAGTCTGTATATATAGCATACGACTTTTTGTCTCAAAAAGTAGGAGATAGAATATATAGACTTTTGAGCGACAGATAAGTTCAAGTCTCCACATACCTTTTTGTCGAGAAGTTCCACCGGTTCCTTGAGTAGATCTTCGTATTGTATGATGAATCGCCATGGAGTCCTTGAGATCAACTACACTTACTATCCTAGTCCGAGACTTAGATATAGTAGACTAGAAATCAAGATTTATAGTTTTGATCACTAACATTGAAAAACATGCTTGAGATAGCAACGCATGCGAGTTCGACCGAGCAATGCTCTAACAATCCCCCCCTTTGTCAATTTTAGTGACAAAACTATCAATACATATGGAATACAAAAAAGATATTGAAACTTTAGTAGCTCCTATTCCACATGTCTAATCTTCAACATTCCTCGAAATCTTCGTCACTTCCAAGTAATTCAATGATCCCAAAGGTTGTAAGTTTAGCATCACCGTTGTTGAAGATCCGTAGCTATAAAAATGAGAAAGCATCGGTCTCGATCATTGTTATATAGTGTCATGGTATTATTACACAGTGTCAAAGTTCAATTGTATCACAACTTCAACAATAATACTATGGTGATATGTATCACTCCCCCTTAGTCAATACTCCATCACACATGGAAACCACTCCCCCTCACACAATGATCCGAAAGCCATCTGTATTTGTAGTGCGAACTACATATTAATTCTCCCCCTTTTTGTCAATAAAATTGGCAAAGGTACAAGAACGAGATCATAATAAAATTTCCGTAAGAGATATTTCATGACTGAGAGACTACACACATCATCTTATTTAGATGCAATCATATTGCCGAAGCTAACAACATTCATCAAGGAGTTTAAAGATACAAGATAACCCCTCTAAAATTCCACAGCCGCACACCCCTCAAGATGACCATTAAGCACAAGTTCAAAATAACTCTCGCCAATTAGATGTGATTCCCGAAAGAACAACAACGAGAGACCTTAATTTCAAGAGAAAAGGAGGATTTTTATTGGACACCAAAACCATATGAATGATTTTTATATCCAAAAACTCAATCAAACTAATCACAAGTAAACCCATGATTAATTTAATCGGAATACATAATCAAATTAAACACAAAAAGTGATCAATTTAATTGATTGTACTCAACATAAGTAAACTTACGGAGCAACGACTAAGTTAACCATACAAGAGAGTGATTGGCTTAATCGTTCATATAATCAACACAAGAGAAACTTATGGAGTAATAACTAAATAACCAAACAAGATGATTAATTTAGTTCTAAATGCTCAACATAAAGTACCTTACAGAACAACCAACAAAGCTAATCAAAAATTAATCAACTTGGTTGTATCGTGCTTAACATAAGACACGTTTCGGAGCCTCATAGTATTACATAAAATATGGATCAGTGAAGATCAATAATGTGGAATACACAAGGATTCATTCAGTTGCACAAGCATATACAATAGCAATAATCCTTGGATACAAAAGATTTTAACCTATCTTCCATCAAAAATTGACAATATAGGCTTAACTTTTGTAATTTTCAAAAGTCTATTCATCCTTAAATCAATACATGAATACCGATCATGAACGACTTTACTTTTTACAAAATATGGGACAACATAGTATACGGACGTAAACTCCGAAATCCCATAATAAATTACAATATAACAAATCATAAAGATTAAATACTGCAAAACATCATCCTCCAAAAAGTTTTAGAATTTTAAACAAAAAAACTAAAAACATGAAGATGAAAAATAATAACTATGTGTAGTCACAATCATCGCTATTCAAAGCACTAGTTATTCTTCCAACTAAGCCAAAAAGAAGACATACTAGGCAACAATGTCTTTGATAAATTATTTATCATTCCCGAACTCCTTGTCATCAACAGCCATTGGTACATAAGGTTCGTGAAGATAGGAGTTAATATCAACAAACCGTATTGGATGGTGATGTCGAACCAGGGATTTATGAATTTCCAAAGATCTTAAAACGCAAGCCTTAATATCACGAATCTCTTTTCTTACTTCCTTCAACTCATCAAGAACATCGGAAAACTTCTGAGAGTTAAAAGGGACAACCCTTGGCTTTCTTGTATTCCTCCTTTTTCTTTTCAAGGACGGAGTTACTGGAGATATCTCTTTTTCCTTGATTGATGGCTTAACAATCATGTTGACATCCTTTCCATCCAAAGACATGATGCTTTAGGGAACAGTTATAAACAACTGATTTTTGTGAGTGGAATTCACAATCTCAACAAGCAGTCTTAAGATATAAAGGATATCAGAGAGGAAAAATGAATGTAGGGTTCGCAACCTTTAAACAGGTTCTTGGACGTCCAACTCTAAACCCTATAAAAAGTAGAATTATCGATAATAACCCTTCCTTCTATTTGACAGACAGAAAAGAACAAACCTAAGAAAAAACCTTTTCCTAAAGCCTGTGCGTTCATAACCTTGTCTCTTTCGATCAGGCACATGAGACAAGATTTACCAACCAACACAATTAATTTGTGCTGTGGTGAACAACAATTTGTCCACCATTTTCCTCTTGAGATGAATCTTCTGACCTCTGTCTATCAAAACGATTTGACCATGCTTTCTTCTCAAACGGTCTTGTTTTGTCTTTGGAAACTAACTTCTTAGATGAAAATAAAATCCTACATACATCAGCGGTCTTCTGAGCAAGTTTAAGATTCCTTGCTAATTGATTTGCTCTTCGTTGAAGTTTGTTGGCGTGCCTCATTTGATGTTTGTACTTGTAACATCTTGATAGTTCATGACCCTTCTGAGAACAAAACGAGCACGTCAATCTTGGATAATATTCAGGCATCTGTGGTGTGCCTGCAACTAAACACATGGTAGATCCTGAAACATTACAGACAGAGTTTCTTAAGGATGGGTCAATTGATTCTTCCAGCTTGATTGGGTTCTCTTCTTCACCGAAACCATCAAGATTGATATATGTGTTGCTACAACTATCAAAATCAATGTTCTCACAAAGAAGAACGACACTTGACTTCTTATCTTCATCAGAATCATAGAGCTCAGACATCTCATCAAGTGTTACAGCAAGACCTTTGTTCCCAGTGTATTTTCTACGATTTGGGCACTCGTTTGCAAAATGACCAAAACCTTTACACTTCAAGCATTGTGGCATATCCTCGTCATCAGCTTCGTCATCATCCCTATTCTTAGGAGGAATGCGATTGTGAGGTTTATCTGATGACTTAGGTTTGTCTCTTGAAAACCGTTTACTTCTCTTTAATAGAAGGTCCCTAAACTGTCTTGTGATCAAGGAGAATGATTTGTCAAGATCTTCATCCGAAAAATCATTCTCAGACTGGTCATCCTCAAAGACATAAACACTTTTACTCTTGTCAAGTAATTTAGTGTTCTTTTGTGCTTTAAAGGCAACATCCTTTCCGATTTTGGATGTATGCTCATGATCAAAGATCTTTAGCTTTCCAACCAATGTATTTCTGGAAAGATTATCAAGGTTATTGCCCTCAACGATGACATGCTTCTTAGACTCGTATCTAGATGGCAGCGATCTGAGAATTTTCATTACAATGTCCTTTTCAGGAATAGTCTTACCCAATGCAAAAGATGCATTAACAATTTCAGACACTCTGTGATTAAACTCATCAAATGTATCTTCATCTTCCATACGAAGGTTCTCCCAATCGGAATTAAGGTTTTGAAGCCTAGCTTCCTTTTCACTGGAGTTACCTTCAAATACGGTTTCTAAGATATCCCAAGCATCTTTAGACCGAGTGCAATTAGACACACGGTGCTGAAGATTTGGGGTAATGGCATGTATGATGGCATTCAAACCGTCGGAATTTTTCTTTGCAGCATTTATCTCAGCAGAGGTGTATTCACCAATAGGTTTGGGAACGTTTACATCTCCAACTGCCACAATGGGAGCATCATAGCCATTAACAACATATACCCATGATTGAAAATCACGTGCTTGAAGAAAAGCTCGCATAGCAATTTTCCATCATAAGTAATTAGAGCCATCGAAGGCTGGTGGTACGTTAATGGAGATAACACCTCTGTCCATAGAGTCAGATCGCTACAAACACAGACTTGTAAGGTCTTAAACGTGTTTTCCTGCTGTAGTACCAATTGAAAAAGCGGGGGGTCTAACAACACCACCCAATATTTCACTTAGCAATCTGTATGGACAAACTCGAATATACTTTCAAGAGAATCAACAAGACTCAATCAATTAAAAGTATATAAACGAGTTTATATCTCTCTCTTGATTTGATTTACTCAAGAAGATCCTGCGAGTTCTAATCAAATACAAGGAATAACTTGGACGGTACCAAAGACCAATGTCCAAGGATCAATCAATGACAATCAACAACCAAAGATTGGATTATACTAATTCATGATCTAAACGCACAACCTGTATTATTTCAATTATAAAGATAAAACAATATAATGCGGAAACTGAAATAACACAGTCCAGATTGAATACACATTATATTAAACCGCTACAAACACAAGCCTACTCCAAGCTAACTTCGGACTGGACTATAGTTGAACCCCAATCAGTCTCACACTGATCCAAGGTACAGTTGTACTCCCTACGTCTCTGATCCCAGCAGGATACTTCACACTTGATTACCTTAGCTGATCTCACCCACAACTAAGAGTTGCTACGACCCAAAATCACAGGCTTTGACAAAAACCAAATCTGTCTCACACAGACAAGTTTATCGAAGGATCAATTTGTCTCCCACAAAAAAACCCTAAAGTTTTTGTTCTGTCTTTTGATAATAATCAAGGCGAACAAGAACCAATTGATAATCCGGTCTTATATTTCCGAAGAACAGCCTAGATTAACCAATCACCTCACAACAATCTTAATCTTATGGTGCTTGTTGATGGTGGTTTTTAGCTTAGGGTTAAAATCGTAAAACCCTAGTCAGACAGTGACATTACTCTAAAGAGAAACAGAATTTGAGTAATAATGTATCCACTAAGCGAATTTATTGAACACTTTAATACGTCTGTGAGAAAGTTATCAGGGTACCTTTTTTTTAATACTAATTAGGGTTTCGATATGCCAAACCCTAATTCCCACATCACATGTGCCAATGGCATGCCGTGCCAGCCACATCTCAGCGCCAAGGCATGCCAACCATGCCAACCGCACCACATATGCCAATGGCATGTCGTGCCAACCGCACCACATGTGCCAATGGCATGTCGTGCCAGCCACATCTCCGCGCCAACGCATGCCAACCATGCCAGCCGTACCACATGTGCCAATGGCATGCCGTGCCAGCCACATCTCCGCGCCAAGGCATGTCAACCATGCTATCCGCACAACATGTGTCAATGGCATGCCGAGCCTGCCACATCTCCGCGCCAAGGCATGGAAACCATGCCAGCCGCACCACATGTGCCAATAGCATGTCGTGCCAGCCACATCTCCGCGCCAAGGCATGCCAACCATGCCAGCCGCACCACATGTGCCAATGACATATCGTGCCAGCCACATCTCCGTGCCAAGGCATGCCAACCATGTCAGCCGTACCACATGTGCCAATGGCATGCCGTGCCAGCCACATCTCCGCGCCAAGGCATGACAACCATGTTGCATGTGCCAATGGCATGCTGTGCAGCATCTCCACGCCAAGGCATGCCAACCATGCCGCATATGCCAATGGCATGTCGCGTAGCATCTCCGCGCCAAGGCATGCCAACCATGCCGCATGTGTCAATGGCATGCCGTGCCAGCCACATTTCAGCGCCAAGGCATGCCAACCATGCCAGACACACCACATGTGCTAATGGCATGCCGTGCCAGCCACATCTTTGCGCCAAGGCATGCGAACCGCACCAATGGCATGTCGTGCCAGCCACATCTCCGCGCCAAGGCATGCCAACCATGCCAGCCGCACCACATGTGCCAATGGCATGCCGTGTTATCCATAGATCCACGCCAAGGCATGCCAACCACGCCAGCCGCACCACATGTGCCAATGGCATGCCGTGCCAGCCACATCTCCGCGCCAAGGCATGCCAACCATGCCAGACGCACCACATGTGCCAATGGCATGCCGTGCCAGCCACATCTCCGCGCCAAGGCATGCCAACCATGCCCCATGTGCCAATGGCATGCCATGCAGCATCTCCGCGCCAAGGCATGCCAACCATGCCGCATGTGCCAATGGCATGCCGTGCAACATCTCTGCGCCAAGGCATTCCAACCATGCCGTGCCAATGGCATGCCGTCCAGCATCTCCGCGCCAAGGCATGCCAAACATGCCACATGTGCCAATGGCATGCCGTGCATCATTTCCGCGCCAAGGCATGCCAACCATGCCGCATATGCCAATGGCATGTCGTGCAACATCTCCGCACCAAGGCACGCCAACCATGACGCATGTGCCAATGGCATGTCGTGCCAGCTACATCTCCGCGCCAAGGCATGCCAACCATGTCGCACGTGCCAATGGCATCCCGTGTCAGCCACATCTCCGCGCCAAGGCATGCCAACCATGCCGCATGTGCCAATGGCATGCCGTGCCAGCCACATCTCTGCGTCAAGGCATGCCAACCATGCCAGCCTTTCCTTCGTGCCGCTGGCTGCCAAAACGAAGGTTTGCAACAACCAACAGCCATCCTTCTATATGAGATGCAGATCTTAGACGTCCAAGGTCACCAGCTAACGCGTGGCAACCTTTGGCCCAACGCCAAGCCCTAATTTTGGCAGCGCCCAAACTATGCTAAAACCCTACTTTTGCCCGCGCCTAAACTATGCCAAAATCCTAGCTTGGCCACGCCTAAACTATGTCAAATCCATGTCGATCATGCTTTCATGATCAACGAAGGGTTGCAATAATCAACGACTACGCTTCCTCTCAAGATGAAAAATCTCGACCGTCGAGGGTCACCACCAAGCCGGCAAGTCTCCCAAGCTCAACTTGCAAAACAACAACAGCATGCTAGATGTTTTCCACGAAAACACTCGAGACATCAACACATGTCACAAACTGGGGGATTCTCAATAGGGTATTCGTTTGGCGGTTTACAACGTGCAGCGTACACTACGCCTGTTATAAGAAAGTGTCATAAGAATGAGGCGGTTAGTAAATACAAGGAGTAATGGTGAAACGTTTCTTTCATTATGGAAACATCGATTCCAGGCGTTACCCGTTACCGTTTCCTTCCATTTATTCAAACCGTTTCCAATTCTCGCGAAATCAGGGTACGTTTCGTTGCGACTTGTATAAATAGGTCTCACCTATTTCCACCAAACAACAAGTTTTGGTCAGAAGCATACAACACCCAGAAATCATTTGTTAGCTTTCCCATCTGTTAGCTTTCACTTTATGATACAAGTCAAGCAACTACTCTTCCAGAATCAACTATTCTGGTCTCAACACTCTCTTCGCTTCCCTCCCCAAAACCAACCCTTCTCCTTCACTTTGTGACCGAAGCAAGTCTGGAACGGCCATTTCTTGGTTTAGGCCGGATTTGTACAGATTGATCTCTCGAATCTAAAGTACTCTCCCTTGCAGTACATTGTTTAGGGTTTAAGCTCGTTTCTCACCCACAACACATGAAATTACCGAAACCAGCAGAAACTGTTTTCACCCTCAAACAATTGGCGACCACAGTGGGAGATTAATCTCTCGGTTACAATATCAATTTCCAGTTCCCGATCTCATACTTTGACCCGGACATCAAGGTGGTAGAAGCAAACGATCCACTCATGTATCGACGACTCAGTTACCGGACGGCTCGATTACTAATCATGACACGACTAGGGATGAATGGGGACTTCCCAGAGGTTAGAAGCAAACGATCTGACCAGGGATCGACGACTCGGTAATCAGGTGGCTCAGGGACGACTAGGGACTTTCCACGGTCACGGTGGCGTTTCCCACAAAACTCGGACTTGCATCCGGAAGATTCATTTTTCGTTAGGAGATCCGAAAAACCGAGTAAGTCTTGCCTAGATAAAATACATGGTCTACTACTTCAAATCTTCACAGAGATGATAAAAACCGATAGCCATATTGTTCCCATGTTTCATTTCGTGCTTTCTATTGTCGCACAACATTCACAATTCCATGGCTTTCCTGGGGTACTTATGCTACTTATAGTCATAACCAAAACAACATTATTCTAAAACAATTCATTTCAAAAGAATAATCCAAAACCCTCATAGATAACAATTATCTATCAATTCAAATCAAACCATAAACCGGGCGCTTTGTTTTCCTTTCGAAAAAAAAGAGGAAAGCCAACCCCTTTTATAGGCATAACACTTTTGGAATTTGAATAAGGAAAGGATTTCCTATTTGAGCTATGTATGGAAAGAGGAAATTTGGCCCGCAAGAACAAGCCTCACGGTGCCCAACGGTCTGCGCCACGCCAAGCCAGCACCGTGCCAAGCCAGCACCGTGCCAGGCCAACAGTCAGCGCCCACGTCAAGCCAGCGCCCACGCCAAGCCAGCGCCCATTCCAAGCCAATCCAGCGCTAACAGCTTGCATCTTTCCGGCGCCAGCAGCTTGCATCCTTTCCAGCGCTAGCAACTTGCATCCTTCCAGCGCCAGCAGCTTGCATCTTTCCAGTGCTAATAGCTTGCACCCTTTCAGCGCCATCTTCTCCGCTCCACAACCAGCCAAAGCAGCGACATCCTCACCCTTCTAAACAGCTCCATGGCTCCAGCACTCCGTGATCAAAACCGTGCCATCTCTGCACGATACACCTACGATCACCAGAACCAGAGCCGCTTCAACCACCCCAACATTTCTTCAAGTATGACAGCTCCAACTGTCACCAGAGACGCTGCTACTCCACCATCAGTGCAAGATACTGGAAGAGCCGGAAGAAGCTGACCTCCTTTTACCACTCTTGATTTGATGAAAAGATAAAAGGTTCTCGTAAGGCTCAGACAGACGTGTTTATAACTCAGGAAGAGATACCTATTTCCTCAAGACACTAACGGAGCGACCACCATAAGAGTCATGTCAACCCAAGAGGGAGCTGACAAAGAATACTTTTAACATCCGTCGCGGGCACTTCAGCAGGACGTGCATTTATAGATGAAGAGGCTCGCATTTCTCTTGAACGCCCATTAGAAGGGAATCAACAATCCAATTTCATCACACGTAAAAATCAGGAACGACTTCTCCAAAATCGAGGAAAAGGAAATCAGCAACCTCCTGAGTTTACAGAGACCTTCTTCCCGTCAGGAGCTGCACGATTTCTGGGGACTTCACCCACAAAGTCGTGCAGTCTATGATGAAACGGTTATGTGAGATTCTATATTTCTCCAAAGCGTAGCGTCAAGACATATTTGCATCCCTCAACCGCACTACATCAGGAAAGCAGGTGTTTCCATCCAGGGAAGCCGTTCCCAAACCCCAACCTCTCCTAGAAAGCACGATCGGTAGATGGAACTGGGGACTCCTAACCTCTGTTCACTTGAGGGATGTCGAGTTTGACAGAACGCGGTCTCCGACTTCAACATGGTAACCGTCAAGGCTCTGAGAGTTGCAAGGCGCCGTTTCAACGTTCTCTCCAGAAGTGGCTCCGCTTCAACGTTCTCCAGCAGCGGCTCCGCTTCAACGTTCGCTTCAACAGCCGCTCCGCTTCAACGTTCGCTCCAGCAGCCGCTCCACTTCAGCGTTCTCTCTATAAGATGCTCCAGGATCCGAAGCCGAAGCTTCAACGCTTGGATCCTTGAGTTTCAATGTCCTCTCCAAGAGCCGAAGCCGCTTCAACACCACCCCTTCCTGCAAAGGGTCGTGCCACCACACTTCCCATGTCAAGTATCATGATCGCAGCCAGCCAATCTTCGTAGTCATGGACACCTTTTGATCCATCCCGCTAAAATTCGTGACTATGGACAGTTTGCTCGCTTACGCATTCAACCAATCCTTTTACTTCCATGGATTCCCATACAATTCTAGCCAACCTACATTGTTCCCATGACAATGTAGTCTCTTCTGATTACATCTGCTACCAAGAACTGTTGCCGCTCATTTGTTGATACCAGCCAGAGCTTCACCGCAGCAACAATCACTACAAAGATCTACACGGAATCCATTTCCTATCAAATCTCATAAGACACAGTAAACCAAAAAGCCATAGCCACAACAAGGTCATTTACTCTTCAAGGGTGTAGCGCAAGAATATCATCACCTCTCTGTCTAGAAGACGCCTTCAACACTTTACGAGGCCGCAGCGGATCCCAAGCTTTCTCAGAGGAAAATAACTTCAGAAACTAAAGGAAAATGCGACCGCGGACTGCTCATCGCAGTCCATCCCGACGACCATCAAAGACTCATGAGATGACTCCAGAGACGCGACTGAAACATTTTATTGAAGAAATAGAGGGAGCCACGATAGACAGCATAACTCTCTCATTCCTACCTCTTCGCTATCCAGAATATTTCGTCCATGTGCATCCCAACAACACATCCAGAAGAGTACAATAAGCTTGTATCAAATCCCATGGACATGGATTCAAGGCGATGCAATGAAAGTAGGCTACAGAAGGGGATTACCAGCACAGGACGCTTTCACTCCCCTCAACCTGGTTATTTCTGGTTTCAACATCATCACTGCCGAGGTTTTAGAAGCCGCAGGAATTTCTCAACATGAAGCCGTACATGTGCATCGAAGACTGCAAAAGCACGACGCAAAGATACATTCACATATTCGGCCATGCCATCAGATCTAACAGAAATATAACTTGGGACTGCTCACCACATCCCATTCCATACGATAGTCCAAGATTCAGAAGCTGGTTCGAAGGGAGACTCTTGGGGCAAAGTCCTTGAAGACTTGATAGCAGCACATTGGCAGCAGAATGTCTCCAAACTCATCTATTTCATCCTGTGGCTTTGGAAGATTTCTACCATGCAATCATCCACGGCATATCATCATCGCGATCAGAAGGCTCAGACACTGAACAACCTAAAATCAAGGATGGACCGACAACGCAACCGCAATCTCCAAGATTAACCCTGACATGATCATTGTCGAGCATATATTTCATACATCCATCCCAAGAATGCATTGGAGTTTTGGTAAATTTTGGAATCCACTAGAGAGACACTGCAGAGGAAAGCACAGATCCAGACGAGCAACAGAAGAGGGTCGATACCTCTTTTCATGCGGACGGAGTTTCTAGAGTTTGAACAGAGTGAAGATTCCTTCTTGATCCATGAATAGATGACTGGGCGCGACTATGCCACCTCGGGCCCGCAGCATCCCTCAGGATTTCTTCCTGAATTTTACTGTCGGGCTGTTTTCACTTCCTAAACGAGCTCAGAACCTAAATATTCCCGCGTATGGAGATAGGAAATTCTTTTGGGAACATTATCTATATACCCCTATTATGAAACCCATTGAAAAATACCCTTTCAAACTTAAAATATACCCCTAGAATTAATACATTACTAAAATACCATATTTTAAATAGTGTATATACAAACTACTACCACTAAGTACTAACCACTATTCAAAAAAAAAAACGAATTCAAAATTAAAAAAAAAAACCACCTCCACTGCCCACCGTCCACCACCACCACTGTCCACCACCACCGCCAACCACCGTCATCCACCACCACCGCCGCCCACCACCACCACCAGCAACCGCCGTCGCCGCCAACAACAACCACCACCACCACTGTCAACCACTACCCACCATCGTCGTCCACCACCACCACTGTCCACCACCGCCATCCATCACCGCCATCCATCACCGCCACCCACCACCACCACCACGAACTGCCGCCGCCACCAAACACCACCTCCATCGCCAACAACAACCACCACCAATAACCATCGCGCCAACCACCACCACCACCACTGCCAACCACCATCGACCGCCAGTCATCACTGTCGACCACCACCACTGTTTACCACCACCACTTTCCTCCACCACCACTAGCAACCACTGCCATCGTCATCGCCGCCGCCACCACCATGTGGAGTCAACTTGCTGAAGTTGTCTCCAAATTTGAGGCAACTTGCTCAAGTTGTTTCGAAAGTGGAGGCAACTATCACAAGTTGTCTCCAATAGAATAGGATACAGGAACAACTTGCTAAAACAAATGGAGCCAACTAACTCAAGTTGTCTCCGAATCCGAGGCAACTAGCTCAAGTTGTCTTCGAAAGTGAAAGTAACTAGCACAAAGTTGTCTCCAAATCTGCGAAAACTAGCTCTAATCACAGTAGTGCAAGAAGAACTAAACATTTGACTATATGATGAAAACTAATTCCACATCCAACATTATCCGTGTTGAAGTGAAAGAAAAATCCGCATCAAGAACAAAAAATACTACTAATTGATAATGTTTTTGATTATGGTTGTTGTAGTAGTAAAGATTCGAACTCTAAGAGTTGTTAAGATTAATTTTAAAGGAATAAAATAGACAGATACTGGGTCTAGGATTCGGCCAAACTCATATCAATAGGTTCAATTATTCATTCTCAAACAATTATCGCTCGACAAATAAAATAACATCGACTCTTATTCTTTCCAAGGTAGATTCTCCAAACATTAATTATAAATCGTAAGCATGGGACATCAAACATCTAAGCAAGCATGACCCATCTAATAAAATAATAACTAATTTTTTTCAAATCATAATTCTATTTTAATTAAATGCAAAAGTCAGATTGAAAATAAAACAAATTCACCCAAGTATGAAGTCCGGCTTCCTCCGTCGACCCAGTGTTGGGGTTTAGCTCCACATGGTGAAAACACTCTCAAAATAATATTTCATTGCTCAAATAGTGTTTACAAAGAAGAGAAAGAGAAAAAATCAATTAAAACCGGGTTTGTAACAGTTATATGTGTTACAAACCAGAACGACCCACAATATGTGTCACTGATACTGTAGCAAATAAGTCTGCCTCTGATGTACGACCCACACCTGTGATTCGTTATTACTATAGAAAAACGACTGTCCCTGCTTGTCTGTTCTTAACTGTTTTTCTACTGCTGCTGCAGATTTCTCTGCAGCAATTCTCTCGACTCTGTAGCCTCCCCAATCACTCGATAGTCTTCTTTGGAATGCCAGCAGCCTATTTATACTTCACAGGCGCATCAAATATCTGTGCAGTTACTCCAAATATTCGACAGTAAATAGAAAATATTTTCTTCATTTTTCTTTCTATGCTACTGGATTTCCTTCCCACTTTCTCTCTTTCACGCGTTTGATATTTGAGTAGACACCTCATTGAGTGGTAAACACACGCCAAACTTTGCCTAATAATCCCGAGTCATACTCCAAACTCTGTTTTCATGAGGCAAACATATAACTTCCCTGTTTTATAAAATCCACGTACACAGCCCTTGTTTTACGTTTCTAAGCCTCATACCAATCCTGTTTTGACTAAAAAGGATATTCCCAACTAATTTCATCGATTAAATATCCACCGAACTCCTCCAATATCTTCACAGAATCTCGCAATTAACTCCATCCCCTGCTTTCTTCAAACCTTCGATTCTAACCAATTCTGGTTGGTTCAAGCAGCTTTACCAACTCTGTTAGGCCCAAAGGAAGATACCCAAACAATTTCAGCCATTGAATCTCCCTAGAACAACTGCGAAATCAAAACTCAAATTCCGGCAGTTCAATAACCAGTTTTCCCGCCAATTTCTGTTCTTTACAATTTCATCAATCCGTGATCATCCAGCCCATCTTAACTGATTCATAGCACATTACCATCCCTGTTTAGGTTCTAGGAACAAACCCATTAGATTTCAGCGCTTTAATCTCACCCAAACACCTCCAAAACCGAAACCCTAATTCCGTTCCATTGAAAACCAGTTTTTCCCGCCATTTTTCAAATTCAAAAGGAAGAAGATAACCTCTCCCTTATCCTGTTACGGTGTCCCTTTAGCAATAGGTGTTGAATAGTAAAGAAGGTTCCCCTTAGTAATTGAGGTTCCCTTAATTATTGAGGTGCCCCTTAACCAACAATGAGAGTCTGAATAACACGTGTCCTCCGGGGTGCAAAAACCACTTTTCGAGCAACTTTCTCCATAAGAGCTTATTTCCTTGAAAAGGCTTAAAACAAGTTTATTAGAGAAATAATGAGTCCTAGCCAAATTATTTATGGGTTAAAATGCATCACACTTTCGTGCTTATCAAATTCCCCCACACTTACATTTTGCTAGTCCTCGAGCAAAACAGAAAATTGACCCGCTACACAACTAGTCATAAAATAAGAGAGAGAACCGCTACACAGCTAATCATACCAATTTTTTTTTATTTTGTTGTAGACCCGCTACACAGCTGGTCATATATATTTATTTTTATGATGAGAGAACAAAAGAAAAGACCCGCTCCACAGCTAGTCATAATTTTTTTTTTCGGGACCGAGACCCGCTACACAGCTGGTCATAATATGCCAGAAAATTCCTGAAACAGTAAAGTAAAAAGTTAAACACTCCCCCACACTTAAACATTACATTGTCCTCAATGTAATTGAGTCATCCAACGCAAAACTTAAGATGGGAAATTCATAAAATGCAAAAAGAAAACGAAAATAAAATAAAACAAAATTATACCTACTGGAATATACAAAAAGGATCCCCACACACTAATAACCTGAAAATTTGGGGATCGACCCAAAATACAACATTTACAAATGACAGCTTCACACTTATGTTATAAAGATGCGGAGACGCTGAAACTATCAAAAAACAATATTTACCCCTAAACCAAGTTTTTACTGCACAAGGAAGTGCGTAAAGAACAAAATATGGGGATTCTATTGAGACTGGGGAAATATCAATTGATTCATGCACAATATCAGGAATAGGCAAGTCTTCTGGGTACTTAGATGCAAAGTAATCCAACAATACTTTAGAAGCACACAATTCTAACCCTAAATTAGGCAACTTTTGGAAGTCTAGGGGTCTAGAAACAACCTCTAAGTCGGGTGAATGATCTTGTGAGGTAGATTCATCTATGAGATTAGGCAAATCATTCACACAATCATCAACAGGGTCATCTATATGTTCAGTTTGGAACAGAGAGTCACTACCAGATTCATCATCAGCAGCAAATAATCTTTCACATTCAAGAACTCTTAATCTTTGTTCCAAACTAGGCGGTGTGTGTTGTAATACTTCTCGTATATATATAGAGGAAATTCTTCACGTACCTCATGTGGAGCAGAAACTCCATACCATTGCTTACGCATGTATTCAGCAAGCGTCATCTCAGATGAGGTTTCCTGATAATTTAACTTTCTACGCATATATTCCGCCAGCGTCATCGTAGGTGACGTCTCCTCAGAAGAAGTCATCATCCTCAAAATGTCCCTGAAAAGAAATACAAAAAGAAACGCATAAAAAGGAAAACGAAAATACTATACAAAATTAAAAAAAAAACTAAACAAAAACTAATCTAAAAAAAATCCACGTCGGCGGCGCCAAAATGATAATATTTTTGAATGATGTTGTTGTAGTAGTAAAGATTCGAACTCTAAGACTTGTTAAAATTAATTTTAAAGGAATAAAATAGAGAGTTACTGGGTCTAGGATTCGGCCAAACTCATATCAATAGGGTCAATTATTCATTCTCAAACAATTACGCTCGACAAATAAAACAACATCGACTCTTATTCTTGCCAAGGTATATCCTCCAAACATTAATTATAAATCGTAAGCATGGGACATCAAACATCTAAGCAAGCATGACCCATCTAATAAAATAATAACTAATTTTTTTCAAATCATAATTCTATTTTAATTAAGTGCAAAAGTCAAATAGAAAATAAAACAAATTCACCCAAGTATGAAGTCCGGCTTCCTCCGTCGACCCAGTGTTAGGGGTTAGCTCCACATGGTGAAAACACTCTCAAAATAATATTTCATTGCTCAAATAGTGTTTACAAAGAAGAGAAAAAGAGAAAATCAATTAAAACCGGGTTTGTAACAGTTATATGTGTTACAAACCAGAACGACCCACAGTATGTGTCACTGATACTGTAGCAAATAAGTCTGCCTCTGATGTACGACCCACACTTGTGAGTCGTTATTACTGTAGAAAAACGACTGTCCCTGCTTGTCTGTTCTTCGTGTTCTTCACTGTTTTTCTGCTGCTGCTGCAGATTTCTCTGCAGCAATTCTCTCGACTCTGTAGCCTCCCCAATCACTCGATAGTCTTCTTTGGAATGCCAGCAGCCTATTTATACTTCACAGGCGCATCAAATATCTGTGCAGTTACTCCAAATATTCGACAGTAAATAGAAAATATTTTCTTCATTTTTCTTTCTATGCTACGGGATTTCCTTCCCACTTTCTCTCTTTCACGCGTCTGATATTTGAGTAGACACCTCATTGAGTGGTAAACACACGCCAAACTTTGCCTAATAATCCCGAGTCATACTCCAAACTCTGTTTTCATGAGGCAAACATATAACTTCCCTGTTTTATAAAATCCATGTACACAGCCCTTGTTTTACGTTTCTAAGCCTCATACCAATTCTGTTTTGACTATAAAGGATATTCCCAACTAATTCCGGCGATTAAATATCCACCGAACAACCTCCAATATCTTCACAGAATCTCACAATTAATTCCATCCCCTGCTTTCTTCAAATCTTCGATTCTAACCAATTCTGATTGGTTCAAGCAGCCTTACCAACTATGTTAGGCCCAAGGAAGATACCCAAACAGTTTCAGCCATTGAATCTCCCTAGAACAACTCCGAAATCAAAACTCAAATTCCGGCAGTTCAATAACCAGTTTTCCCGTCAATTTCTGTTCTTCCTATTTTCATCAATCTGTGATTATCCATCCCATCTTAACTGATTCATAGCACATTACCATCCCTGTTTAGGTTCTAGGAACAAACCCATTAGATTTCAGCGCTTTAATCTCATCCAAACACCTCCAAAACCGAAACCCTAATTCTGTTCCATTGAAAACCAGTTTTCCCGCCATTTTTCAAATTCAAAAGGAAGAAGATGACCTCTCCCTTATCCTGTTCCAGTGTCCCTTTAGCAATAGGTGCTGAATAGTAAAGAAGGTGCCCCTTAGTTATTGAGGTTCCCCTTAACCAACAGTGAGAGTCCGAATAACACGTGTCCTCCGGGGTGCAAAAACCACTTTTCGATCAACTTTCTCCATAAGAGCTTATTTCCTTGAAAAGACTTAAAACAAGTTTATTAGAGAAATAATGAGTCCTAGCCAATGTATTTATGGGTTAAAATGCGTGATACTTTCGTGCTTATCAAATTCCCCCACACTTACATTTTGCTAGTCCTCGAGCAAAACAGAAAATTGACCCGCTACACAGCTAGTCATAAAATAAGAGAGAGACCCGCTACACAGCTGGTCATACCAATTTTTTTTTTGTAGACCCGCTACACAGCTTGTCATAACACGCAAGAAAAGAGAAAAGACCCGCAACACAGCTGCTCATATAAATATATATATATATATATATATATATATATATATGTATTATGATGAGAGAACAAAAGAAAAGACCCGCTCCACAGCTAGTCATAATTTTTTTTTTTCGTGACCGAGACCCGCTACACAGCTGGTCATAATATGCAAGAAAATTCCTGAAACAGTAAAGTAAAAAGTTAAACACTCCCCCACACTTAAACATTACATTGTCCTCAATGTAATTGAGTCATCCAACGCAAAACTTAAGATGGGAAATTCATAAAATGCAAAAAGAAAACGAAAATAAAATAAAATTATACCTACTAGAATATACAAAAAGGATCCCCATACACTAATAACCTTAAAATTTGGGGATCGACCCAAAATACAACATTTACAAATGACAGCTTCACACTTATGTTATAAAGATGCGGAGACGCTGAAACTATCAAAAACCAAGATTTACCCCTAAACCAAGTTTTTACTGCAAACAATTTCAGCCATTGAATCTCCCTAGAACAACTCCGAAATCAAAACTCAAATTCCGGCAGTTCAATAACCAGTTTTCCCGCCAATTTCTGTTCTTCCTATTTTCATCAATCCGTGATTATCCAGCCCATCTTCACTGATTTAGAGCACATTACCATCCCTGTTTAGGTTCTAGGAACAAACCCATTAGATTTCAGCGCTTTAATCTCACCCAAACAACTCCAAAACCGAAACCCTAATTCTGTTCCATTGAAAACCAGTTTTTCCCGCCATTTTTCAAATTCAAAAGGAAGAAGATAACCTCTCCCTTATCCTGTTCCGGTGTCCCTTTATCAATAGGTGCTGAATAATAAAGAAGGTGCCCCTTAGTTATTGAGGTGCCCCACCAACAGTGAGAGCCCGAATAACACGTGTCCTCCGGGGTGCAAAAACCACTTTTCGATCAACTTTCTCCATAAGAACTTATTTCCTTGAAAAGACTTAAAACAATTTTATTAGAGAAATAATGAGTCCTAGCCAATGTATTTATGTGTTAAAATGCGTCACACTTTCGTGCTTATCAAATTCCCCCACACTTATATTTTGCTAGTCCTCGAGCAAAACAGAAAATTGACCCGCTACACAGCTAGTCATAAAATAAGAGAGAGACCCTCTACACAGCTGGTCATAACACGCAAGAAAAGAGAAAAGACCCGCTACACAGCTGGTCATATAAATATATATATATTTTTTTTTATGATGAGAGAACAAAAGAAAAGACCCGCTCCACAGCTAGTCATAATTTTTTATTTTTTTCGAGACCGAGACCCGCTACACAGCTGGTCATAATATGCAAGAAAATTCCTGAAACAGTAAAGTAAAAAGTTAAACACTCCCCCACACTTAAACATTACATTGTCTTCAATGTAATTGAGTCATCCAACGCAAAACTTAAGATGGGAAATTCATAAAATGCAAAAAGAAAACGAAAATAAAATAAAATAAAATTATACCTACTGGAATATACAAAAAGGATCCCCATACACTAATAACCTTAAAATTTGGGGATCGACCCAAAATACAACATTTACAAATGATAGCTTCACACTTATGTTATAAAGATGCGGAGACGCTGAAACTATCAAAAACCAAGATTTACCCCTAAACCAAGTTTTTACTGCACAAGGAAGTGCGTAAAGAACAAAATATGGGGATTCTATTGAGACTGGGGAAATATCAATTGATTCATGCACAATATCAGGAATATGCAAGTCCTCTGGGTACTTAGATGCAAAGTAATCCAACAATACTTTAGAAGCACACAATTCTAACCCTAAATTAGGCAACTTTTGGAAGTATAGGGGTCTAGAAACAACCGTTAAGTCGGGTGAATGATCTTGTGAGGTAGATTCATCTATGGAATTAGGAAAATCATCCACACAATCATCCACAGGGTCATATATATGTTCGGTTTGGAACAGAGAGTCACTACCAGATTCATCATCATCAGCAAATAATCTTTTACATTCAAGAACTCTCAATCTTTGTTCCAAACTAGGCGGTGTGTGTTTGTAATACTTCTCGTATATCTCTAGAGGAGATTCTTCACGTACCTCATGTGGAGCAGAAACTCCATACCATTGCCTACGCATGTATTCAACAAGCGTCATCTCAGATGAGGTTTCGTGATAATTTGACTTTCTACGCATATATTCCGCCAGCGTCATCGTAGGTGACGTCTCCTCAGAAGAAGTCATCATCCTCAAAATGTCCCTGAAAAGAAATACAAAAAAAAAATGCATAAAAAGGAAAAAGAAAATACTATACAAAATGAAAAATAAACCTATAAAAAACTAATCTAAAAACAAATCCGCGTCGGCGGCGCCAAAATGATAATATTTTTGAATGATGTTGTTGTAGTAGTAAAGATTCGAACTCTAAGACTTGTTAAGATTAATTTTAAAGGAATAAAATAGAGAGTTACTGGGTCTAGGATTCGGCCAAACTCATATCAATAGTTTCAATTATTCATTCTCAAACAATTATCGCTCGACAAATAAAACAACATCGACTCTTATTCTTGCCAAGGTAGATTCTCCAAACATTAATTATAAATCGTAAGCATGGGACATCAAACATCTAAGCAAGCATGACCCATCTAATAAAATAATAACTAATTTTTTTCAAATCATAATTCTATTTTAATTAAGTGCAAAAGTCAACTAGAAAATAAAACAAATTCACCCAAGTATGAAGTCCGGCTTCCTCCGTCGACCCAGTGTTGGGGTTTAGCTCCACATGGTGAAAACACTCTCAAAATAATATTTCATTGCTCAAATAGTGTTTACAAAGAAGAGAAAAAGAGAAAATCAATTAAAACCGGGTTTGTAACAGTTATATGTGTTACAAACCAGAACGACCCACAGTATGTGTCACTGATACTGTAGCAAATAAGTCTGCCTCTGATGTAAGACCCACACCTGTGAGTCGTTATTACTGTAGAAAAACGACTGTCCCTGCTTGTCTGTTCTTCGTGTTCTTCACTGTTTTTCTGCTGTTGCTGCAGATTTCTCTGCAGCAATTCTCTCGACTCTGTAGCCTCCCCAATCACTCGATAGTCTTCTTTGGAATGCCAGCAGCCTATTTATACTTCACAGGCGCATCAAATATCTGTGCAGTTACTCCAAATATTCGACAGTAAATAGGAAATATTTTCTTCATTTTTCTTTCTATGCTACGGGATTTCCTTCCCACTTTCTCTCTTTCACGCGTCTGATATTTGAGTAGACACCTCATTGAGTGGTAAACACACGCCAAACTTTGCCTAATAATCCCGAGTCATACTCCAAACTCTGTTTTCATGAGGCAAACATATAACTTCCCTGTTTTATAAAATCCACGTACACAACCCTTGTTTTACGTTTCTAAGCCTCATACCAATCCTGTTTTGACTAAAAAGGATATTCCAACTAATTCCAGCGATTAAATCTCCACCGAACTCCTCCAATATCTTCACAGAATCTCGCAATTAACTCCATCTCCTGCTTTCTTCAAACCTTCGATTCTAACCAATTCTGGTTGGTTCAAGCAGCCTTACCAAATCTGTTAGGCCCAAAGGAAGATACCCAAACAATTTCAGCCATTGAATCTCCCTAGAACAACTGCGAAATCAAAACTCAAATTCCGGCAGTTCAATAACCAGTTTTCCCGCCAATTTCTGTTCTTCACATTTTCATAAATCAGTGATTATCCAGCCCATCTTAACTGATTCAGAGCACATTACCATCCATGTTTAGGTTCAAGGAACAAACCCATTAGATTTCAGCGCTTTAATCTCACCCAAACACCTCCAAAACCGAAACCCTAATTCTGTTCCATTGAAAACCAGTTTTTCCCGCCATTTTTCAAATTCAAAAGGAAGAAGATAACCTCTCCCTTATCCTGTTCCGGTATCCCTTTATCAATAGGTGCTGAATAGTAAAGAAGGTGCCCCTTAGTAATTGAGGTGCCCCTTAGTTATTGAGGTGCCCCTTAACCAACATTGAGAGTCCGAATAACACGTGTCCTCCAGGGTGCAAAAACCACTTTTCGATCAACTTTCACCATAAGAGCTTATTTCCTTGAAAAGACTTAAAACAAGTTTATCAGAGAAATAATGAGTCCTAGCCAATGTATTTATGGGTTAAAATGCGACACACTTTCGTGCTTATCAAATTCCCCCACACTTACATTTTGCTAGTCCTCGAGTAAAACAGAAAATTGACCCGCTACACAGCTAGTCATAAAATGAGAGAGAGACCCACTACACAGCTGGTCATACCAATTTTTTTATTTTTTTTTGTTGTAGACCCGTTACACAGCTGGTCATAACACGCAAGAAAAGAGAAAAGACCCGCTACACAGCTGGTCATATATATATATATATTATGATGAGATAACAAAAGAAAAGACCCGCTCCACATCTAGTCATAATTTTTTATTTTTATTTTCGAGACCGAGACCCGCTACACAGCTGGTCATAATATGCAAGAAAATTCCTGAAACAGTAAAGTAAAAAGTTAAACACTCCCCCACACTTAAACATTACATTGTCCTCAATGTAATTGAGTCATCCAACGCAAAACTTAAGATGGGAAATTCATAAAATGCAAAAAGAAAACGAAAATAAAATAAAATAAAATTATACCTACTGGAATATACAAAAAAGATCCCCATACACTAATAACCTTAAAATTTGGGGATCGACCCAAAATACAACATTTACAAATGACAGCTTCACACTTATGTTATAAAGATGCGGAGACGCTGAAACTATCAAAAACCAAGATTTACTCCTAAACCAAGTTTTTACTGCACAAGGAAGTGCGTAAAGAACAAAATACGGGGATTCTATTGAGACTAGGGAAATATCAATTGATTCATGCACAATATCAGGAATAGGCAAGTCCTCTGGGTACTTAGATGCAAAGTAATCCAACAATACTTTAGAAACACACAATTCTAACCCTAAATTAGGCAATTTTTGGAAGTCTAGGGGTTTAGAAACAACCTATAAGTCGGGTGAATCATCTTGCGAGGTAGATTCATCTATGGAATTAGGCAAATCATCCACACAATCATCAACAGGGTCATCTATATGTTCGGTTTGGAACAGAGAGTCACTACCAGATTCATCATCATCAGCAAATAATCTATTACATTCAAGAACTCTCAATCTTTGTTCCAAACTAGGCGGTGTGTGTTTGTAATACTTCTCGTATATCTCTAGAGGAGATTCTTCACGTACCTCATGTGGAGCAGAAACTCCATACCATTGCCTACGCATGTATTCAACAAGCGTCATCTCAGATGAGGTTTCCTGATAATTTGACTTTCTACGCATATATTCCGCCAGCGTCATCGTAGGTGACGTCTCCTCAGAAGAAGTCATCATCCTCAAAATGTCCCTGAAAAGAAATACAAAAAAAAACGCATAAAAAGGAAAAAGAAAATACTATACAAAATGAAATATAAACCTAAAAAAAACTAATCTAAAAACAAATCCGCGTCGGCGGCGCCAAAACGATAATATTTTTGAATGATGTTGTTGTAGTAGTAAAGATTCGAACTCTAAGACTTGTTAAGATTAATTTTAAAGGAATAAAATAGAGAATTACTGGGTCTAGGATTCGGCCAAACTCATATCAATAGGTTCAATTATTCATTCTCAAACAATTATCGCTCGACAAATAAAACAACATCGACTCTTATTCTTGCCAAGGTAGATTCTCCAAACATTAATTATAAATCGTAAGCATGGGACATCAAACATCTAAGCAAGCATGACCCATCTAATAAAATAATAACTAATTTTTTTCAAATCATAATTCTATTTTAATTAAGTGCAAAAGTCAAATAGAAAATAAAACAAATTCACCCAAGTATGAAGTCCGGCTTCCTCCGTCGACCCAGTGTTGGGGTTTAGCTCCACATGGTGAAAACACTCTCAAAATAATATTTCATTGCTCAAATAGTGTTTACAAAGAAGAGAAAAAGAGAAAATCAATTAAAACCGGATTTGTAACAGTTATATGTGTTACAAACCAGAACGACCCACAATATGTGTCACTGATACTGTAGCAAATAAGTCTGCCTCTGATGTACGACCGACACCTGTGAGTCGTTATTACTGTAGAAAAACGATTGTCCCTGCTTGTCTGTTCTTCGTGTTCTTCACTGTTTTTCTGCTGCAGTAGCAATTCTCTCGACTCTGTAGCCTCCCCAATCACTCGATAGTCTTCTTTGGAATGCCAGCAGCCTATTTATACTTCGGCGCATCAAATATCTGTGCAGTTACTCCAAATATTCGACAGTAAATAGAAAATATTTTATTCATTTTTCTTTCTATGCTACGAGATTTCCTTCCCACTTTCTCTCTTTCACGCGTCTGATATTTGAGTAGACACCTCACTGAGTGGTAAACACACGCCAAACTTCGCTTAATAATCCCGAGTCATACTCCAAACTTTGTTTTCACGAGGCAAACATATAACTTCCCTGTTTTATAAAATCCACGTACACAACCCTTGTTTTATGTTTCTAAGCCTCATACCAATCCTGTTTTGACTAAAAAGGATATTCCCAACTAATTCCAGCGATTAAATCTCCACCGAACTCCTCCAATATCTTCACAAAATCTCGCAATTAACTCCATCCCCTGCTTTCTTCAAACATTCAATTCTAACCAATTCTGGTTGGTTCAAGCAGCCTTACCAACTCTGTTAGGCCCAAAAGAAGATACCCAAACAATTTCAGCCATTGAATCTCCCTAGAATCTCCCTAGAACAGCTCCGAAATCAAAACTCAAATTCCGGCAGTTCAATAACCAGTTTTCCCGCCAATTTATGTTCTTCCTATTTTCATCAATCCGTGATTATCCGGCCCATCTTAACTGATTCAGAGCACATTACCATCCCTGTTTAGGTTCTAGGAACAAACCCATTAGATTTCAGCGCTTTAATCTCACCCAAACACCTCCAAAACCGAAACCCTAATTCTGTTCCATTGAAAACCAGTTTTTCCCGCCATTTTTCAAATTCAAAAGGAAGAAGATGACCTCCCCCTTATCCTGTTCTGGTGTCCCTTTAGCAATAGGTGCTGAATAGTAAAAAAAGATGCCCCTTAGTAATTGAGGTGCCCCTTAGTAATTGAGGTGCCCCTTAACCAACAGTGAGAGTCCGAATAACACGCGTCCTCCGGGGTGCAAAAACCACTTTTCGAGCAACTTTCTCCATAAGAGCTTATTTCCTTGAAAAGACTTAAAACAAGTTTATTAAAGAAATAATGAGTCCTAGCCAATGTATTTATGGGTTAAAATGCGTCGCACTTTCGTGCTTATTACTAATAAAGAAGTACACAACCTCACACTAATAAAGAAGTACACAACAAATACTAAGCTGGAGGATCAATCACCAAAGCAGGGAAAGCAAACCAGTAATGAAAGCTCCACTTTTTTAGATCAGCAAATGAGATTAGAAGAAATCTCAAAAGTACTGCACTATCCTCCTTTGCTTTCCCCGAATTAATTTCCTCCCAAATCTAGCAACCAATGAACTAAATTAACTGGGTAAGTTCTTAAATATGCTTAGCTTATTAAATTTGTGAAATTAAATATCAAATTACATATATATACACAAAAAGTCTTCCCAGAACTTTAAAGTTGTTGCAATATTGCATTTTATGCTTGCGTTAGCAATATTTTAAAGTCTAACATAACTTTCATTACCTGTGCTGAACAACCTCTAAGAACAGTGTGTGTGTTTTTTTACTCAACAAATACACATTCAAGGCACACTCCTTTTACAAAAGCCAGTTCAATTCAACCAACTAAAGAAAACATCTCATAATTTCCTTGCCCAGTGGCAGTGGTCAATCCAACAAAAAGTGTCTTCAAAGTTCCTGAATCTTTATAAAAAATGGTTCTATGTTCATTTGTATCAACATGAGCACTTGAGCTGAACTACAAATTAAAGGTGTTTCAGTAATACGAGAGCCCAAAAATACAAAAAGTACAGTGAATGGAACTGTACTAAATGTTGTGCACAAAAGCGTACCTTCTTCGCTTCCTCCTTCAAAAAGCTCTGTTTATCAATGTCATGGTAGCTCTCAAGAGTATCAGTGTTATAAAGTATTCCAGGCGCAGGACATCTGTCTCTATTACTACGACCAAGTGTTCCTCCTACTGAAGCATCTTCGCCAGATTCAGGTGGCAACGATTCAGGAAGAAGTGTTAAAAGATTTGAGACTTGCGGATATGAACAAGGTGCATAATAACCTGTGAAAAATGCTGGTTTAATATCTTTAGATTCAACATATGCACACAAATCAAGTAAGACCTGACAAATGGATTCTTGAATAGGAAAAGCTATTCTCCCCCTTCCTTACTTCCTTCTATCTAAACATAATTGCAATCAAAATAAATTTACCATAAACGAAAAAGGAAAACAAATTTACTTCCTTCTAATCCATACTACTACTAATCACCTCCATCATATCCAATACCTGCTTCTTCTGCAGATCACAACCACCACCACCCTCTCCAGTACCTAAATCATACTGCTACAAAATATCAACAATCACTTCTTGTTCTCTCATTCTCCATATCAGTTCTGTCCACCAACCACTTGCAATGACACTGCAATAACAGCATCAACACATCAACCAACTGCAAAATCATTTCTGCAATACTATCTCCTTCCATTACATCCACACAACCAGCTTGAACTGCAATATCTTAACCAATGCAACATAGCATCGCCAGCATAGAACATCCTCTCTTCTTCTCTATCTTCTCAGCTCCAATGAACTTCATCCCGATTCTCTTCCATATAACAACAGCAGCCAATACCCATCTTCTTCAATAAAAACCCCGAATTGAATGATTACAAGCCCTAATTCTTCATTGAACTTAGCCACAATCAAACCCTAATTTCCATTAACAACAACAATCATCTTCTTTCTTTGTTCAAAATCAAATCCAAACAAAACCCATTCTTCTCAACTTCAACAGACTCTCATCTAGCTATTTCATTATGTTTCAACTCAATCACTGACTTCATTTCTCTATTGATGTTCCAAACCTGCAAACAGATCCATGTCAGAGCAAGATTAAGATGAGATTAAGGTAAATCTAAACTTTGATTACGAATCAGAAATGAGAATCGATGAAACCGAAGCTATTAGGTTACCAACATCAGCAAAAAAGAAGAAGAATTTCTCTAGAAAGATAGGAGATATTGTTTTTTTGTTAATTAACCTTTGTTTTCAGTTGTTATTGATGATTTTTATCGATTTTTATCCATCGATTTAGAACAAATCTTCATGAACTATTGTTATCGATGGATTTCGTTGAAGAAGAAAAGGAAGCAAAACATGATAGAACACAAATCAAACACAAATCATAATATATCTGTTGATAATAGTGGTGGACATGATGGAGGTGGCGGTGCTGGTTGTAGTGGTGTCGGTTGTGGTGTTGGTCGGAGCGATGGGGATGGTGGTGGGAGCGATAAGATCTTTTTATGTGATAAGAAGTGGAGACGAACGAAAATGAGAAAGGAAGGCTGCAATTGCATACGGTATCGAATAAATTATGTTTTTAAATAAATTTTCAATTATGACATTAGGGGCATTTGTAAAGTTGCATAAGGGTATTTGTCCCAAGTCCTTCAAAATGAAGGGCAATTATAACATTCCCACAATTCCGATAGAAATGGAGGGGCGGACCGTCAAAATCCGAGTTTGTACCAGAATTCTACAACGATTCTAGTAAAGGGCGCTAATTAGGGTTTCGGCATGCCAAACCCTAATTTAGACAAAGTTTCCATCATTCCACGGAACTGAAGTCGGTCGTCATCCTTCCAAGGAACTCAAGCTAGCTTCACTCCAAGCTGCGCAACGCATGCTGCTCCACTCTAAGCCGCGCAACGCAAGCGACTCCATTCCAATCCGACCAATGCTAACGGCTCCATTCCAAGCCAACCAATGCTAATGGCTCCAAGTCCAAGCCGACCAATGCTGACGGCACTTTCCAAGCCAATCCAATACTAGCGGCTTCCCTTCACGCCAAATCTACGCTACGGCTCCATTTTGCGTTTTGAAGCCTAGCCCATAGGACGCACAACCATTCCAAACCGAGGCCAACAGCTTGCATCTCGACCAGCGATCGCCTCTACCACTCCGCAGCCCAACCTGCAGTGCCACGAGCAGAATTTACGCAAAGCCGCCAAATGCAAAGATCACGAATTCTCCTTGCTTCCCGAAAAATGTTAGACGAATCTTCCTGACCATCTTTCATGACTTGAATTTCGATTCTGTCCTTGTCTGTCACCATCTTATGCTTACCTCGCAACAATGCCACTGTTCCGAGCTAAGCAGGGGACTAAATGTTGATGGTGATTTTTAACTTAGGGTTAAAACCGTAAAACCCTAGTCAGACAGTGACGTCACTTTGAAGAGCAACCGAATTTGAGTAATAATGTCTCCACTAAGCGCATTTATTGAACCCTTTAATACGTCTGTGAGAAAGTTACCGGGGTACCTTTTTTTTTAATACTAATTAGGGTTTCGATATGCCAAACCCTAATTCCCACATCACATGTGCCAATGACATGTCGTGCCAGCCACATCTCCGCGCCAAGGCATGCCAACCATGTCAGTCGCACCACATGTGCCAATGACATGTCGTGCCAGCCACATCTTCGAGCCAAGGCATGCCAACCATGAAAGCCGCACCACAGGTGCCAATGGCATGCCGTGCCAGCCACATCTCCGCGCCAAGGCATGCCAACCATGTTAGCCGCACCACATGTGCCAATGGCATGCCGTGTCAGCCACATCTCCGCGCCAAGGCATGCCAACCATGCTAGCCGCACCACATGTGCCAATGGCATGTCGTGCCAGCCACATCTCCGCACAAGGCATGCCAACCATGCCAGCCGCACCACATGTGCCAATGGCATGCCGTGCCAGCCACATCTCCGCGCCAAGGCATGCCAACAGTGCCAGCCGCACCACATGTGCCAATGGCATATCGTTCCAGCCACATATCCGCGCCAAGGCATGCCAACCATGCTGCATGTGCCAATGGCATGCCGTGCAGCATCTCCGCGCCAAGGCATGCCAACCATGCCGCATGTGCCAATGGAATGCCATGCAGCACCTCCGCGCCAAGGCATGCCAACCATGCCACATGTGCCAATGGCATGTCGTGCAACATCTCCGCGCCAAGGCATGCCAACCATGCCAGCCGCACCACATGTGCCAATGGCATGCCGTGCCAGCCACATATCTGCGCCAAGGCATGCCAACCATGCCAGACACATCACATGTGCCAATGGCATGCCGTGCCAGCCACATCTTCGCGCCAAGGCATGCCAACCATGCCAGCCGCACCACATGTGCCAATGGCATGCCGTGCTAGCCACATCTCCGCGCCAAGGCATGTCAACCATGCCAGACGCACCACATGTGCCATGGCATGACGTGCCAGCCATATCTTCGCGCCAAGGCATGCCAACCATGCCAGCCGCACCACATGTGCCAATGGCATGATGTGCCCGCCACATCTCCGCGCCAAGGCATGCCAACCATGCCAGCCGCACCACGTGTTCCAATGGCATGTCGTGCCAGCCATATCTCCGTGCCAAGGCATGCCAACCATGCCGCATGTTCCAATGGCATGCCGTGCAGCATCTCCACGCCAAGACATGCCAACCATGCCGCATGTGCCAATGGCATGCCGTGCAGCATCTCCGCGCCAAGGCATGCCAACCATGCCGCATGTGCCAATGGCATGCCGTGCAGCATCTCCGCGCCAAGGCATGCCAACCATGCCGCATGTGCCAATGGCATGCCGTGAAACATCTCCGCGCCAAGGCACGCCAACCATGCCGCATGTGCCAATGGCATGCCGTGCCAACCACATCTCCGCCTCAAGGCATGCCAACCATGCCAGCCGCACCACATGTGCCAATGGCATGTCGTGCCAGTCACACCACATGTGCCAATGGCATGCCTTGCCAGCCACATCTCCGCGCCAAGGCATGCCAACCATGCCGCATGTGCCAATGGCATACCGTGCCAGCCACATCTCCGCGCCAAGGCATGCCAACCATGCCAGCCACACCATTGTGCCAAAACCATGCCAGCCTTTCCTTCATGCCGCTGGCTGGAAAAACACAAGTTTGCAACAATCAACAGACATCCTTCCATCTGAGATGCAGATCTTAGTCGTCCAAGGTCACCAGCTAACGCGTGGCAACCTTTGGCCCAACGCCAAGCCCTAATTTTGACCGCGCCCAAACTATGCCAAAACCCTACTTTTGGCCGCGCCTAAACTATGCCAAAATCCTAGCTTGGCCACGCCTAAACTATGTCAAAGCCATGTCGTCCATGCTTTCATGATCAACGAAGGGTTGCAATTAGCGACGGCTACCCTTCCTCTCAAGATGCAAAATCTCGACCGTCGGGGGTCACCACCGAGCCGACAAGTCTCCCAATCTCAACTTGCCAAACAACAGCAGCATGCTATATGTTTTCCACGAAAACACTCGAGACATCAACACATGTCACAAACTGGGGGATGCTCATTAGGGTATTGGTTTGGCGGTTTACAGCGTGCGGCGTACACTACGCCTGTTATAAGAAAGTGTCATAAGAATGAGGCGGTTAGTAAATACAAGGAGTAATGGTGAAACGTTTCTTTCATTATGGAAACATCGATTCCAGGCGTTACCCGTTACCGTTTCCTTCCATTTACTCAAACCGTTTCCAATTCTCGAGAGACCAGGGTACATTTCGCTGCGATTTGTATAAATAGGTCTCACTTATTTCCACCAAACAACAAGTTTTGGTCAGGAGCATACAACACTCAGAAATCACTTGTTAGCTTTCCCATCTGTTAGATTTCACTTTCTGATACAAGTCAAACAACTACTCTTCCAGAATCAAGTATTCTGGTCTCAACACTCTCTTCGCTTCCCTCCCCAAAACCAACCCTTCTCCTTCACTTTGTGACCGAAGCAAGTCTGGAACGACCATTTATTGGTTTAGGCCAGATTTGTACAGATTGATCTCTCGAATCTAAAGTACTCCCTTGCAGTACATTGTTTAGGGTTTAAGCTCGTTTCTCACCCACAACACACGAAATTACGGAAACCAGCGGTAACTGTTTTCACCCTCAAACAGTAGCGAAACAAGATATTGCAGAATCACAAACAATGAGACGAAGATATTTGTGATTACTTTTTATATCTTGCCTATCGGAGATATCAATCTCAAGCCAATCAATATGATTGTACTCGTACGATAGAAGATGCAAGATCATATCACACAACTACGATAAAAGTAGTATCGGTCTGGCTTCACAATCCCAATGAAGTCTTCAAGTCGTTTAACCTGGTTTTAGAAAAAGAAAACCAAAGGTTAAAGGATCGACTCTAGCACGCAAACTAGTATCACACGTAAGGTGTGGGGATTAGTTTTGCAGAGTTGCTAGATGTCCCCTTATATAGTCTTTCAAAGCAATCAATATCCACTGTTAGACGAAAACCTGATTTAGATTCAAGCTAATATTTCTCAACCGTTAGATCGAAAACTTAGCTTGTTATACACAAATGAAATGCACGCTTCTAGGTTTGTTAACCGTACCCAAACATGTACATTGTTGGTTCAACAATAGTCAACCAAAAGGTTAGCCATGTTAGCATTTCATATCAACCATGTTCTTCTTCACCGTAACTAGTTCAAATGACTCAATTGAACTAGTTAGAGAGTTGTTCAATTGCAAGGAAATCTTATATCACTACACAAGACACAATTGAAGCAAAGATGATTTGATTCACTCGAATCGGTTCATGAACTTTTATAGCCACGGTTTGCAAATAACATTCCTTAGTATTTTTGAGTTTAAGTTCAGAAATCATCTTTAGATATATAACCTTCTCAAGTTCACACACTAGGTTCGCGGACTTAAGCAACCGGGCAGAGTTTACAAACTCCAGCAGAAAATCTCGGCAAAAGACCTTCTGCCGGTTCGCGGACTGGTACTCACGCAACTAGTTTGACAACTCCAACAGAATTTCTCGGGATGAGAATTTCGGCAGTTCGCGGATTTGGCAACAAGTCATTCTTCCGGTTTCTCTTGATCAAAAAAGTTCGAAAACTTTGGTTCAAGGAATAGGACTTGTACATAAATGTGTTTCCACAATAATGTTTATGTCCACCATTGGTTATGTATTCTAAACTCTCATTCCAATCATTGAAACATTCTTAGAGGACGTTATATAGTTGTTACACCATTTCTCGTCAAAGCAATTTTCAAAGTGATTGAAACATATCATGACTTTCGTCACTAGGTAAAGATAAACTTGTTCGAAGCGAAAATCCTAGCCAAAATCCTATGCCAAAATCCTAGCTTGGCCACGCCTAAACTATGTCAAAGCCATGTCGTCCATGCTTTCATGATCAACGAAGGGTTGCAATTAGCGACGGCTACCCTTCCTCTCAAGATGCAAAATCTCGACCGTCGGGGGTCACCACCGAGCCGACAAGTCTCCCAATCTCAACTTGCCAAACAACAGCAGCATGCTATATGTTTTCCACGAAAACACTCGAGACATCAACACATGTCACAAACTGGGGGATGCTCATTAGGGTATTGGTTTGGCGGTTTACAGCGTGCGGCGTACACTACGCCTGTTATAAGAAAGTGTCATAAGAATGAGGCGGTTAGTAAATACAAGGAGTAATGGTGAAACGTTTCTTTCATTATGGAAACATCGATTCCAGGCGTTACCCGTTACCGTTTCCTTCCATTTACTCAAACCGTTTCCAATTCTCGAGAGACCAGGGTACATTTCGCTGCGATTTGTATAAATAGGTCTCACTTATTTCCACCAAACAACAAGTTTTGGTCAGGAGCATACAACACTCAGAAATCACTTGTTAGCTTTCCCATCTGTTAGATTTCACTTTCTGATACAAGTCAAACAACTACTCTTCCAGAATCAAGTATTCTGGTCTCAACACTCTCTTCGCTTCCCTCCCCAAAACCAACCCTTCTCCTTCACTTTGTGACCGAAGCAAGTCTGGAACGACCATTTATTGGTTTAGGCCAGATTTGTACAGATTGATCTCTCGAATCTAAAGTACTCCCTTGCAGTACATTGTTTAGGGTTTAAGCTCGTTTCTCACCCACAACACACGAAATTACGGAAACCAGCGGTAACTGTTTTCACCCTCAAACAGTAGCGAAACAAGATATTGCAGAATCACAAACAATGAGACGAAGATATTTGTGATTACTTTTTATATCTTGCCTATCGGAGATATCAATCTCAAGCCAATCAATATGATTGTACTCGTACGATAGAAGATGCAAGATCATATCACACAACTACGATAAAAGTAGTATCGGTCTGGCTTCACAATCCCAATGAAGTCTTCAAGTCGTTTAACCTGGTTTTAGAAAAAGAAAACCAAAGGTTAAAGGATCGACTCTAGCACGCAAACTAGTATCACACGTAAGGTGTGGGGATTAGTTTTGCAGAGTTGCTAGATGTCCCCTTATATAGTCTTTCAAAGCAATCAATATCCACTGTTAGACGAAAACCTGATTTAGATTCAAGCTAATATTTCTCAACCGTTAGATCGAAAACTTAGCTTGTTATACACAAATGAAATGCACGCTTCTAGGTTTGTTAACCGTACCCAAACATGTACATTGTTGGTTCAACAATAGTCAACCAAAAGGTTAGCCATGTTAGCATTTCATATCAACCATGTTCTTCTTCACCGTAACTAGTTCAAATGACTCAATTGAACTAGTTAGAGAGTTGTTCAATTGCAAGGAAATCTTATATCACTACACAAGACACAATTGAAGCAAAGATGATTTGATTCACTCGAATCGGTTCATGAACTTTTATAGCCACGGTTTGCAAATAACATTCCTTAGTATTTTTGAGTTTAAGTTCAGAAATCATCTTTAGATATATAACCTTCTCAAGTTCACACACTAGGTTCGCGGACTTAAGCAACCGGGCAGAGTTTACAAACTCCAGCAGAAAATCTCGGCAAAAGACCTTCTGCCGGTTCGCGGACTGGTACTCACGCAACTAGTTTGACAACTCCAACAGAATTTCTCGGGATGAGAATTTCGGCAGTTCGCGGATTTGGCAACAAGTCATTCTTCCGGTTTCTCTTGATCAAAAAAGTTCGAAAACTTTGGTTCAAGGAATAGGACTTGTACATAAATGTGTTTCCACAATAATGTTTATGTCCACCATTGGTTATGTATTCTAAACTCTCATTCCAATCATTGAAACATTCTTAGAGGACGTTATATAGTTGTTACACCATTTCTCGTCAAAGCAATTTTCAAAGTGATTGAAACATATCATGACTTTCGTCACTAGGTAAAGATAAACTTGTTCGAAGCGAAAATATTACCAACACATATTTCGAGATATAGATAGGCGAGGTATACTCGACTCGAAATACCAAATGTGTATAATCATAGTCTATATATATAGTATACGACTTTTTGTCTCAAAGAGTAGGAGATAGAATAGATAGACTTTTGAGTGACAGATAAGTTCAAGTCTCCACATACCTTTCTGTCGAGAAGTTCCACCGGTTCTTTGAGTAGATATTCGTCTTGTATGATGAATCGCCATGGAGTCCTTGAGCTCAACTACACTTACTATCCTAGTCTTAGACTTAGCTATAGTAGACTAGAAATCAAGACTTATAGTTTTGATCACTAACATTGACAAACATGCTTGAGATAGCAACGCATGCGAGTTCGACCGAGCAATGCTCTAACAGAACTATGGTGCATGGTCGTTAATGAATTTGTATGTTCTTCTTTGTTAAGAAAATCTTTTTATACGCCTTTGGTAGTTATTTTTAGTGTAAATCCGGGAGAAAAAGATTGATTCTACCCTCTAAAGAAAAATCATCTTATATGTGCATTATGAGTTTGCCTTGATACCTAGGAAACTGCTTATGGGAATTTATTCTTGTTTTGAGAAGGATTACTAGAGTTTGGAACAGCCATGATTGTGATTACACATAGATATGTCCAACGTTTTCATCTTCTTGTTTTTTAGATTTATTGGTTTAAATTCTAAATTTGTTTGGAAGATGGTTTTTGCAGTATTAATCTTTATAATTTTATATATTACAATTGTTTATGGGATATGTGTGTTTGCGTCCCTGAACTATGATTTTCCCATATATTGTCAAAATTAAAGTCTTTCGTAAGTTGATATTCTTATATTGATAAAGGAATGAATGGACTTTTGACAAATATAAAAGTTAAGCCTATATTGTCAATTATTGATGGAAGATAGGTTAAAATCTTTTGTAACCAAGGATTATGTCTATTGTTTTTCTTTGTGCAAATTGTGATGGAAAATAGAATGAATCCTTGTGTATTCCACAATATTGATCTTTACTGATCCATATTTTATGTAATACTGTGAGGCTCCGTAATGTGTCTTACGTTGAGAACTAAACAACCAAGTTGATTATTTTTGATTGGCTTTGTTGTTGCTCTGTAAGGTACAATATGTCGAGCATTATGAACTAAATTAATCATCTTGTTTGGTTATTTAGTTATTACTCCATAAGTTTTTCTTGTGTTGAGTATATGAACGATTAAGCTAATCATTCCTTATGGTTAAACTTAGTCGTAGCTCCGTAAGTTTACTTATGTTGAGCACAATCAATTAAATTGATCATTTTTTGTGTTTAATTTGGTTGCGTATTCCGATTAAATTAATCATGGGTTTACTTGTGATTAATTTGATTGAGTTTTGGATATAAAAATCATTCTTATGGTTTTGGTGTCCAATAAAAATCCTTCTTTTCTTTTGAAATTAAGGTCGCTCGTTGTTGTTCTTTCGGGAATGACATCAAATGGGGGAGAGTTCTTTTGAACTTGTGCTTAATGGTAATATCTTGAGGGGTGTGCGGCTGTGGAATTTTAGAGGGGTTATCTTGTATCTTTAAACTCCTTGATGAATGCTATTAGCTTCGGCTATATGATTGCATCTAAATAATATGATGTGTGTTCTTTCTTTTTAGTCATGAAATGTCTCTTACGGGAATTTCATTATGATCCCGTTCTTGTACCTTTTCCAATTTTATTAACAAAAGGGGGGAGAATTAATATATAGTTCACACTACAAATACATATGGTTTTCGGATCATTGTGTAAGGGGGAGTGGTTTCCATGTGAGATGGAGTATTGACTAAGGGGGAGTGATACATATCACCATAGTATTATTGTTGAAGTTGTGATACAATTGAACTTTGACGTTGTGTAATAATACTATGACACTGTATAACAATGATCGAGAATTATGTTTTCTCATTGTTATAGCTACGGATCTTCAACAACGGTGATGCTAAACTTACAACCTTTGGGATCATTGGAGTACTTGGAAGTGACGAAGATTTCGAGGAATGTTGAAGATTAGACATGTGGAATAGGAGCTATTAAAGTTTCATTATCTTTTTTGTATTCCATATGTATTGATAGTTTTGTCACTAAAATTGACAAAGGGGGAGATTGTTAGAGCATTGCTCGGTCGAACTCGCATTTGTTGCTATCTCAAGCATGTTTGTCAATGTTAGTGATCAAAACTATAAGTCTTGATTTCTAGTCTAATATATCTAAGTCTCGGACTAGGATAGTAAGTGCAGTTGAGCTCAAGGACTCCATGGCGATTCATCATACAAGACGAAGAACTACTTAAGGAACCGGTGGAACTTCTCGAAAAAAAGGTATGTGGAGACTTGAACTTATCTATCACTCAAAAGTCTATCTATTCTATCTCCTATTCTTTGAGACAAAAAGTCGTATGCTATATATAGACTGTGATTATACACATTTTGTATTTCGAGCCGCGTATACCTCGCCTATATATATATCGAAATATGTGTTGGTAAGCTTTTCGCTTCGACCAAGTTTATCTTTACCTAGTCACGAATGTCATGATATGTTTCAATCACTTTGAAAATTGCTTTGACCAGAAATGGTGTAACAACTATATAACGTCCTCTAAGAATGTTTCAATGATTGGAATGAGAGTTTAGATTACTTAACCAATGGTGGACATAAACATTGTTGTGGAAACACAGTTATGTATAAGTCCTATTCCTTGAACCAAAGTTTTCTAACTTTGTTGATCAAGAGAAACCGGAAGAATGGCTTGTTTCCAAGTCCGCGAAGTCAGTCCGCGAACTGCCGAACTTTTCATCCCGAAAAATTCTGTTGGAGTTGACAAACTAGTTGCGTGAGTACCAGTCCGCGAACAGGCGGAAGGTCTTTTTCCGATAATTTCTGTTAGAGTTTGTAAACTCTGCCCGGTATCTTAAGTCCGCGAACCTAGTATGCGAACTTGAGAAGGTTATATATCTAAAGATGATTTCTGAACTTAAACTCAAAAAAAACTAAGGAATGCTATTTGCAAACCGCGGCTATAAAAGTTCATGAACCGATTCAAGTGAATCAAATCAGCTTTGCTTCAATTGTGTCTTGTGTAGTTATATAAGATTTCCTTGCAATTGAACTTATGAGTTTACGAATTTAGCCTTTGTCGAAAATCCACCATTTACATTAAGTCCCTACTTACTGAGGAAAGCTGTGTTCCTCAGTCAGCATTAAATGGTGATTTTCCGGCCATAAATAATAATACCATTAATTGAACTTAGTCATGATTTAGAGAGCATGAGAAAACCACGACTTGATGAAGGCTTCAATGTCATGATTGGAGCGTCGTTTGATGAACATAAATTGGTGTTGAACTGCTGGTTTGGACGACGAGTCCGTGGTCGGTTAGGATTCGCGGGTCGGGCCCATGAAAACAAATCCTTGTTTTATGAATAGACGCTCGTTCGTTCGTTAGTTTAAGGAACAAACAAAATAGACCTGAGTCTAATGATATAAAATTCGTCTATGAGCTTTCACGAAAACTAGAATTTTATATTTTAAATATGTGAGATTTCACAAAGTGGAATAAACTCTCGTTTCAAAGGTGGATGCTCGTACGAGAGAAAAGTTTTTTTTTTGATAGACGTGCGTCTGTTAGTAATAAAATTTTGTTTATGAGCCTCCATGAAAATTTTTATCTTCGAGCTTTCGAAAATCTTTGAAAATATACTCTCGCTTCAAAGACAGATGCTCGTGCGGGGGAGCAAAAATATATAGATATATTTTTTCAAATTTACATGAGTTTCACGTTAAAATATATTTTGTAAAATCAATGTTTTGATTTTGAACAATTGTTGAAAGTAGACAACCATACATGGTGAAATAATGTCTATATGTGAGTTTTCACAATCGTAGAATGGACGTCTGTCCAGATTTTAAGAAACCAGTGAATGTTCACATTGTAAAATTTACGTGGGTTGTTCACGGCTTTGTGAAAATCATGTCAGAATTTTGCTCGTCTTAGCAGATTTGAAGGAACGAGCAAGATTTGAAGTATTAACTCATGTACTGTTAGTGGAATCGTAAACAAGTAAGAGTTGAAAGTTACCATTTTTGCAGACGCTGATGTGAGCATCTTTATTCCATGATTCGTTGTTTTGCTGAATCCTGCGCTTTGTATAAATGATGCGCTGAATGTTATGCATCTGTCACAGCCACTTTGCAAGAATGACTGACTCCCATGATGACACTTTCAAAGACGATGATTCCAGGGATGACATCTCTGCGGGTGTAACTTCAAGAAATGGTACTTCTGGGACCTCTGAGTGATGGTGAGAGATCCTCCATACTGAGTTGTACTCCTGGTTATTTCATCAACTACACCACAAGATGATCATGTAGTGAGGTTTCAGATCAATGTAGACTCCTCGGAAATGGAAGAAAGTCTTCGAGGGGGAGCACCCAGAAGTAAGGACTACAGGATGTTAGCAAATGACGTGCAGTCCCCAGCCGTTTCTTTGGTGAGTTGTTAGCGCTCCTTGTGTCATGACTTTTTCCTGCCCGTGCAATTAGGATCACGAGACCAAGGTTTTGTTATTTATTTTCAGACCTTTTCTCAATTGATTGACGGTCTTCAACTTGTTCCCAGGCGAACAATTCAGGAATCCAGTACTGATGAAGAAGTCGATGTAAATATCTCTTTCGTGCAGGCGATCGCGGCATCTCCTTGAATGAAATAATAATAATTTTTGTTGATGAATCCAGAAAGAAATCATTGTAGATAAGAATCATGTTGATGAAGCGCACTCTTCTTTGGGAATATGGAGAATTCCCGAAATCCCGAACCGAATGGAGATAGAGGTGTTGTCAACGAAGATTCTGGCATCGTCGAGCCTTCAAATGATTTAGAGACTCCCTTAGTAAGTATATCTCCTTTAATTTCTTCAAAGAAGTATGATATTGCTGATTCGTGAATGAATGAATGAAAATCCATGTGAATTTATGGATAACTTTGCCGAAATACGTCACCGGAAAATTTCAGACTTCAGATTTTACTAGAAACTCTGTAGAATCTTCGTCCGAAGTCGGATTTTCACGGTTTGCATATGTATCTTCAATCCCAAAAAATTTACAATCTTTAGAAAAGAAGATCTTTGAAGTTTGAGCATGTTTAAGGCCTTAAAAAGGAGAAATAGTGAACTTCTAGGAGACCTTCAGAACTTTTTCAGATGGCATGTTGCTCCATGTTTTAGCCACATCTCTTTGCTCGTTCATTGGATTGTCATGAAATTTTGAGAAGTTGTAGAGGACATCAATACGAAGAGAATGGTATATAACCCATCTTCAGATTCCTCGTAGATTTCTCTCAGTTCGTCTTTTAGTACATGGCAGAGTACAGTTTCTTCAGACGAGGTTACCATAAAACGTATTTTCATGACCTTCATGCTATTTGCTCGTGCCTTGAGTGTATAATGATTAATATCGATAATGTTGGATTGATTATATGATGTATTTTATGATCTCATTTGGTTTCAAGCTTAAATGACTCTAACCTCATGTAATCTTCGTATTATGTGCCAAATACCGAAGTTGAGGATATTGAAACCAATGAGGATAACTCAAACTGCCCTGGAGTTATTGATGAAGAGACAACCATCTCTGCACTTCAAGGTTATGAGAAGGTTGTCATTGAAGTCTTGAAAACTCAGATTGTTGCTGCTTCAGTGATAGAAGAAACCGAAACACTAGTAGAGAATACTGAAGAAACTGTTGCCCTGGAGGCTGCTCCAGTAATTGAGAACCGTATAGTGGTGCATGAATATGCATGAATATCCAAGTGAAGGAGTTGCTTTTGATCCTCCGTTCGATGCTTCACTCCCGTATCATGAACTAGTTGGCGGATTCAGCGTTCCCGTTGGATATGCAAGCTTGTACGAGAAACCGTGGAAGATGTATGGACACATCGTCGTTATCAAGGATCCGGAGCATAGTTATTTCTTGACGAGGTAAGTAGAAGCCATATTGCGTGTTATAAATGATATCCGCATCACAACTGGAAATACTGTTACCCGGGATGTACTCTTTGATTGGGAGTATACCTTGAAGAAAGCTGAAGAACTTGGCTTCAATTTGAAGTGGCTTCGTCAAAAGATTGATGCTATAAGGAAAGCGGTGGAAGGTGACACTTCTTTCACCACCAGTGATGCCGTGTTGAAGAAGATGGATGAAGAAAAGCAGAAATATTATTTTGCTGACTTTCTTTAGTTTTCTTTCCATGATATCTTGAACCTTGGACTTCTGAGAGATGTGAGGTTTTTTGGTCTTTGATCGGTTTTGGATTGTGAAATCGATCGTCTTGACAAGTGGACCGTCAGTCCCCAGTATTTTGTTAAGTCTCTCCCTTTCGTTTTCCATTCTTCTGGTGAGACATAGATAGAGGATTCAGGAAGAAAAATTGATGTAAAGACCTAGGTGGTTGAAGTTGTAGGTACCTTGATGAAGGACTTAACGAAGAGACCTGGTGGACACCGATCGACTGTGGAAGTCATGAATCCCGTCTAAGAATTGTTTCTTGCATGTTGTACGCTCTAGAAGCTATAGGGACCTCATACAAGGTCGGAATTCGATGCTTGACCCCAACTTTCGAATCTAAGAGGCTGAGTTATCACATGAGAAAAGAATCACTCAATTTGGAGTTGTAGAGGTCATCCAACGAAGCGTGCGCATTTGCAATTTGTAATCCCGTACAAATTTTTCAGATTCCGTAGACCTGACGGTAAAGGCCATATCTTTCAGCTCGTATGTCCGATTGATGCGCCCTTTTGGTATGTTGTAGAAGAAACATAGACGAACATCTTTCGTTGAGGAAGTATTGTCCCATTCCTCACCCATTGGTACGTTTCTGTAAACCCATGGCCCGGAGCATGTCGTATCTCATTTGTAGAGGCGATGAGAACATCTTGGAGGAGACTTTGGATTATGCCCACCAATCGTGCCAGCTTTGGGAAGACTTTCATGTGAGCATGTTATCAGGTCTACACATCTTGATATGAATCATTAGTTCTTGGAGAAGTCTGCTTCATGTGTAACACTTAAGAGAATGATTAGTTGATGAAGCCCTGAGGATGTTGCTCCTGAGACCGTTGTTGGTGCTGAGACCATGAATGATTACGCTCCAGAGATCCTTGTCGATGCTGAGATCATGGATGGTGTTCCTTTAGAGATTATTTGATGCTGATGCCATGGTTGGAATTGCTCCAAAGACCGAAAAAGGCTAGAACCATGATTATAGATATAATCTTTGCTCCTCCATCCAGTGAGCCTTTTACATTCACGAACTAGTTGATGAGTTGAGCGTCCGTAAGATGAAGGTGTACTGAGAGTTCAACCTGAATGCTCTTGAAAGCATAACTTTACCACGAACTGGCTTTGTCAGTGAGTCGACATTGTTGCGGTAGATGGCATCAAGAGTTTTCATACTGGATGTGATTGGTGAAGAGAGAAAGTTCCTCAATCATGCAGGGCTTGTGATGTAGCGAAAACCGTTGATGAAGTTTCACGAAATCACCTCAGGTTGCCCAGTGTATATTGAAGGAGTTAGTGTCATCCATGTATGAATGATGTTGCATATGCTTCAGAAGTCTTATCATGGGATAATGAAGACTTATCGTTTAGTTACACTTTGATGTGCTGGTGTTGAATCAATGTGTCATCGTCGAGATATTTGTGCTGAAGCTGTACTCTTTGATTGGGAGTACAATTTGATGGCTTCTTAGATGCTTGAGCGTTGAAGCGTATATTCCTTAAGCATCGAATGTTTGATCATCTCGGCCCTGGAGTATCTTCCATTGATTCATCATCCCTTTCGTTGCGGTAGTGGGATTCGACACTTGTGCAGACATCAGAGCTTTCTGATTTTGTGGAACACATGGACTTGCAGGAGAAACACCCAAAGTGTTCTTTGCCATGTTTGGACATCATCTCGGTAATGAATGTTTCAGTGCTTGATTCGGAGGAGCGTCATTCAACCACTTGGTAAAATACTAATGTGGTGAAGCTACCATTCATAACGTCTTGCAGAGTTGCTGCAGAATTGAGTCCCCATGCTAGGATAGCATGTGAGGAAATAAATGACATAGACGTGGGATGAGACTTGCCTGAGTGCGGAACCTCTTGATGGATGTATATGCATCTTTTGCAGGTTCTTTCTTCAACCTCGTCAAAGTTTGAAATTCCTCCAAGTACTCTGATGATGGAATGTCCGTCAAATCTTCTGGATCAGAACTTTCTTCGTTGGAGAGACGTGTAACCAAAGGCGCTTTGTAAGTACCCATTTTCAGCGTGGATCCACGCTCGTCTGAAGGACATGTCATATCCTGGATCTTCCTGATTATGTGAAACTTGGTTTCTGTCCAGTGTTGAACTTATGTTCACTTTGAGAGTGATGTAGCCATAAGTATTCCAAGCGCTCCTTCAAGGTCTCTGATTGAGATGGGAGCATGAGTAGCTTCTTGTCGACTGATGCCTGCGGCTCTGAGGTTTTCAGTGGAATGATGTTGATGGCGGTGGGCATCGATCAACGTTCTTCCAAATTTGTTTCTTCGACTGTGGAAAGCAGTCCCCAGTCGTACATCTCTTGGTTTGTGGCTGGAGGCTCAAGAAGTATTTCCGGAATGGACTTCTTGACACGATGTGGTTCAGTGTTGTGAACATGTCTCTCTTTTGTGCCTTCGACAGATAGAGCAATTCACGTTCGACCAAGGATTGAACTGCCTCTTTGATAGGTTGTTCAGAGAGTGTAAAGGTTATGATTGGGAGAGGATTCTTGTGTACTCCTCCAGTGCCCAGTTGAAGCTATTGTGGATCAACCTTCTCTTTGGTGACGTGCTTCAAAATATTGCAGTTACTTGTCGACTGATTGATAAATCTATGAAGGTGACAGTACCTTGGATTCTTCATGTTGGCTCTATGATGAGCAACAGTTTGATTGCACCGTCTTGAACCCAGACTTCCAGTAACTCGATCACTCCTTCATGAGAAGTTTGAGTCTGTCCGATCATTTTCCCGTTCGTTGATGCCAGGTCGAGGTTTGTGCAAGATTGGTTATCCTTGTGATGCTTTTGTAGGAAGAGGTGTTGGATGTCGCATGTTTGAGCAGAAGCTTTCCTTTTTCTTCCTTGAGCAAAACGTTCATGGAAGGTTGGACATCGTTTTTGTTGATCAGGCGTCGGCTGCTCCGAGGTTCCTCGACCTTGTAGACTTTGCTCAGTAAAGCAGGTGTAGTAGTCTCTGATCGTTTTGGCTGCTTCATGAAGTTCTGAGAAAGTGTGGAACCGGAGGTTTTCCAGCAAGGCTCTGTAGACCGGGATCATTTTGTTGACGCACAAGTCTACAAGTTGTTGCTATGTGACGTTTGGGTCGTGGCAGTCCAAGGCTTGAATTCTGAACCTTTTCACATAATCATCAGGATGTTCGCTGCTCCTTCGAAACATCCTTCCTAGATCAGAGAGAGTGACTTGCTCTGACACGAAGAAGTATTTTCTGTAGAAAGCATTAATCATCTCTCCCAATCGGTGATACTTCCCGGTGCGATGTTTTGTACCAGGTGTATGCTCTGCCTGTCAGAAACTTTGAAAATTCCTTCAGACGGACGACATGGTTGTGCTCGTGCCCCAATAGAAATATGTTCCCGAGCATTGCCTGTTCCGTCATACAAAGTGAAGGTTGGAGAGGTATAACCTTTTGGAAGAGGAATCTTTGCGTAGCAGCAGGGTACGGAGGATGGTCACTATGGACATGTGGGGTTTTGTCTTTTCCACGGTTCTCCAGAAGGCGTTCCAAATCCTCCCGAGTGATGAAGTTTGATGACTCCTTGGCCGATGGATTGTCTGCAGCTTTGCGGACTTCATCATCATCTACTGTATGAATCGGAATTACCTCAGGATCAGCGTCTGAGGATTTTTCCTTCTCTTTTCCATTTCCTTGGGTCTTCCTTGTATCAGTGAGAGCTTTCTGTTGATTAAATAGCTCCTTCTGTGTTGTAGCCATATCGGTTTGATTCTTTGCAAAAGTCTCTTGCATTTTGATGAGATCAGTAATGGTAGGTGGTGCATTTCCTCTGACTTCCTCAAGGTGTCGGCCGAACAAAGGATGACCCTCCGCATTGACGTGAGGAGGAGTAACGTCACCACCGTTAGTGTTAGAGGCAGGAATCGTTTCCGGGATATCCTCGTTGTCGTTGTTGTTGTTGTTGCTAGTGCTAGCACCATTTGTATTAGAACCTGTAACTAATCGGACCTAAGACCAGCCATCTTGTGAAATCGCGAGATTGCAACCGATAGAATGCTCTCTCACTGTGGTCGCCAATCTGTAGATGGGAAAAAACGATTTGCTGGTTTTTAAGGAATTGAGGAAACGAACGTACAGAGGAGACTCCTCGAACCGAGCGAAATGTTAAACCTCACACAGATGCACCGCTGCAAAGGGGGTGCTTTAGATTCGAGAGATCAATCTGTAGTACTCCGGCCTAAATCAAGACAGTCACCGTTTTAGAGTAAATTCGGTCACAAGAGAGGATGGGTTGATTTGTAGGAGGGAAGCTGAGAAATGTGTGGAATCAATGGTAATCAAAGATTGTGGGTGTGTGAATTCCGAATAAGATAAGCTCTAGGTGATTGAAATTGCTCAATTGAGAGTAGGTATTAAATTGATGAGTTCATGATCTCGTGTTGTCGATGAGACGTGAGATTGATGATACTGATGATGATGATTCAATCATGATTCAGAGACTTATTTATATTGCTGGAATTGTAGACACCATGATTCCATGAAGTGTGACAGTTGATGGAATCAAGGAGTGGGGAAGTGGAGATCGTGTTTGAAACCAGTTGCTCAACGTGTGGAGACTTGGTCGATTTTCCACCCACTACCTCGTGAATTCCTTCAAATGATTGCATGACTTGCTCACATTCCATCGTGTGTTTGAACACACGTGCGTAGACCGCCAGACCAAAACTCTAAGTGATATCCCCCAAGTGACATGATTGACGTCTCGTGGTTTGTTAGTCAATTGATGACTTCGTGGTTTGATGGGACGATGAGTCCATGTAGTCGTTGAGTTGAACATGATGTTCTGAAACTCGTGAATTGAACATGTCATGAGACAGAGGTATAGTTTTTACGATGAAGTGAGCAAGTATTGCTCATTCGATGGATCGTTGAATATTGATTGTTGAACCAATATTCCTTGGTTTGAACAAATATTTATCATCTGAGCAAGTGTCGCTCATGTGATGAATTGTTGAATATTTGGTCGTCTGAGCATGTGTTGCTCGTCTGATGGATTATTGGCAGCGTACCAAAATATTAATTAGAATATTGGTAGTTGAACCGAGCATAATTAACAAAATTAATGACCATGAGGTCGTCATAAAATTATTAAAGTTAGAATCTGGAATAATGATCCTTGGATTCAGAAACCCTAATTTGATCAATTGATGATCAATTCATGGTTCGTCAGAATTTCAACCATGGGATGAAGGAGGGAGCGATTACATGGGACCGTAGATCAACCATGTAGTGTCCATATGCTCCCGTGAGCAAATATGAAGAACTCCTGATGAGTTGATGATTTGTTGGTGAAAGAATGATTAAATGTTGGTTTAATCATTTATTTGAAAATGCTCGTCTGAGCCTTAGGTGAGAAAACCTAATTAATTATGACGAGGCGAGGGACCGACCATGGAGTCATGAAACCGGCCCTGGGTTGTCCCGTGACCGCCTGACGATCACTTCATGAAAATCCAAAGTGTTTGGGAGAGTTTTGAACCTAATACGAGCAATTGTGCAAATTAGGTCAAAACTGTGAAAATTGATGGGACCGGCTTCCGTGAGCCAAAGAGCCAATCTTGGTCGGTCAAGATAGCGTGCTCGTGTCCCCAAGGCATCCGCGTCTCAGTCCTGAGATTTTTGATATTTTCTGGCGTGCAATTGATCTTTTATTCGAGAAAATATGCCAAAATTAGGGTTTCGACGAAACTGAGGAAAACACCATGAGATGATGAAAAATAATTATAAAATAAGGAATGAGGAGGCGTGGGACCGCCGTGGTCAAGGCATGGTCGGCCGGTCGTGACCACGGTCCCGTGGTGCCTTTTCCTTAATTTTATAATATTTTGATGATTTTATGAAAAATTCATGAATTTTGAGAAATTTGATGAATTTTGGGAGTTTCCATGAATTGAAGGAGTTTTCTTGAGTTCAAGGAAGTAAAAAATATTAAAATAATAAAAACAAGTGCGTGTGGAACCGTGAAAGGCATGGTCGTCCGGCTAGGGCCCGGTCCCACGAGTTTCCTTAATTTTATAATGATTTTATGAAAAATTCATGAATTTTGAGAAATTTGATGAATTTAGGGAGTTTCCATGAATTGAAGGAGTTTTCATGAGTTCAAGGAAGTAAAAAATATTAAAATAATAAAAACAAGAGCGTGTGGGTCCGTGAAAGGCATGGCCGGCCGGCTAGGGCTCGGTCCCACGAATTTCCCTATTTTTTTAATATTTTTAAGTATTTTGATGATTTGAGGGAATTTTTCCTAATTTGAGAGAAATACCATGAAATCAAGGAATTTGATGAATTCAAGGAAAACTAATAATAATAAAATAATAATAAAACAAAGGGGCGTGTGGGACCGGTTAGGGCATGGCCGGCCGGCCAAGGCCCGGTCCCACAAGTTTTCATAATTTATTTTATTTTATTATTATTTGATGATTTGTGCAAAAATACCATGAAATCAAGGAGTTTTTTCATGAAATTAGAGAAATAATAATAATAATAATAATAATAAAATAATAAGGAACCGTGGGTGTGGGGCCGGTTGGGACCAAGGCATGGCCGGTTAGCCAATGATCACGCCCCACACTCCTTTCCTTAATTTTATATTATTTTTATGGATTTATGGAAGTATCATGAAACCGAGGAGTTTCTTCAAGACGAAGGAGATTTGATAAAATGAGAGAATTTTCATCAAATCATGGAAAATAATAAAAATACATGAAAAATATAAAACTGGCGTGGGATTGACCACGACACGGTCGGTCGGTCGTGTATCCGTGCTCCCAGCACCCTGGTCAATATTTTTAATTATTTATTATTTTTTTCTCTATTCTGCATAGGTTCATCGTTTCGTTGTATTTTTGAAATACTCGTTCGTGCGGTGACTGTTAGTGTATCGTCGTTGGATACACCTTCACCATTTGAATCGGGGCTTACTTAGAGGTAGCTCAGACGCCCGGTCGTTGATTATTTATTACTAATTGTGGAATTCAGTGGAGAATAATTCACAAAACTGAGTAATAATATGTTTATTATTAATTCATATGATCAGCTGAGGATTCGACTACGAATTCATAATAATGAAGTGAGCATTACCATTTCATGGGATCGTAGATTCGACCATAGAATCGAAGTAATTAAGATTTATCTATTACCATTTATGAGACCAGTTGTGGATTCGATCATGAAATCGGAGTAATGAGATAATATAGTTATTGCTATTCTATGAGATCAAGTCGTAGATTCGATCATAGAATCAGAAAAATGGTTATTACCATTCCAGGGGACCAGTCGTGGATTCGACCATGGAATAGGAGAAATTGTTATTGCCATTCCATGGGACCAGTCGTGGATTCGACCATGGAATAGGAGCAATAATAGATTATTTTGGGAATTCAGTAGTGAATGTCACGACAGAATCAATCTTAATTAGGAATAATTAACTTTGTGGCTCTATACTAGCAGAGCAAGCTGTCTAGGAGCATTAATTATCCCGATATGAGCTTGTCGGTAAGTCATATCCTTTATATAGTCAGGGTAAACTCGTTGTTTGTTCCTGAAGATGTTATCGCTCTATACTAGTAGAGCAAGCTGTCTAGGAGTTGTCCGTCTCGTGATGCTATATAGAAATAATCACTGAAAGTATTCGGTATTCATGAGATATGCCGTTGTCCAGTCGTGAAACTACATATCTACATGTACTCTGAGAGAAAGTACTCTCCGTTGAGAATTTGATGAGAGACTCGTGTCTCGATACTCACGTCTGATTGTTGAATCGGAGTTTCGTATAATTATGAGTTTACGAATTTAGCCTTTGTCGAAAATCCACCATCTACAGAAGGATAACGATGCCTTCAACACATCATGTCATCGACAAAGATTCCGAGTCGGAAGACGAAGCAGAGGACGCACCACCGTTTGAGCATCTGGAAGAAGTAAAAACTCTAATGGGACTTACGCAGGAACTTGGAGAAAATCCGCACACCTTTGTCAGAAGGTTCGAGCTCAGGCAAGTCTTATTCCTCCTCATGCTCCAATATTACCAATGTTCAAATACGCTACTATGGCCCAGGGACTTCTCCCCATGAATAATTTAGCAGTCATCAAAAGTTACGAGTGGGTAACTTCACCTCAGCAATATTACACTCAATGGTTGGGTTCAGAACTTCTTCAAATCGATCACTCCATCGAGAGGTTTATTGCTGAAGACTTGGCTAAGCATGATCAACACTATGTTGGATACTCTCTTCCGCGCGAGTGTCCATATGTGCCACAATCATGGAATTCCGTCAAACAGGGAATTCCAAATCAGCGGAAGATATTCAAGGCAAGATCGACCAATCCTAACAAGTTTCATGAAGGGGACCTGGTTCTCAAAGCAGTTCAGCGAGGTTTTCATTCTACAAGGAACTCCAATTGGGAAGGACCATTCATGGTCGCTAAGTCCGTGGATGGAGGATACTACAAATTGGTCAACACAGATGGAAGAACCCTACCAGTAATTCACGAAAATTGGCTCAAGGCGTTTATCTGAAATTATTGGACATTTAAGGTATTGGGCGTTCGAAGCATTCATGGCGTTTGGATTTACATTTAGGATTTTCTTTCATTTGTATTTCAATTCCTCCAAAACATTTGCAATACTTGCAATCAGTATCTGAATTCAGCAATTTATCAAAATTCAGTTCATATTTCGTAAAAGAAAATCTCTATCAGATCTACAAGAAAATCCTTAACCATCAATCAATCCAAAACCGTCTAAATATCAAAACCCAAGTATAAACCTCACATCTCTCAGAAGTTCAGAAGTTCAAGAGATCAGCAAGAAAAGGCTTTCGCTCATCAGCATCCTTCAAGATTTGCAAAGCCGCCCTCTCCTTGTTCAACTCCTCCGTCAGCTTGGCAATCTTGTCCTCCTTCTCCTTCACAGCATCATTGGGAAAGGGTATGTTCTTCTCACATGAATCCTTGATAACGTTTATTTGCTTACGAAGCCATTTCACGTTGAGGCCAAGTCTTTCTGAATTCTCCAAGTTAAACTCCCAATCAAAGAGTATATCTGGAGTCACGGTATTCCTGGGTCTCGTATGCATATCACTCAAGACACGCAAGATAACGCCTACTTGCATGGTTAAAGCATAAGCACGCCCAGGGTTCCTGTCAACGATCATGTGGCCAAACTTCTTCCATGTCATCTCGTACAAGCGTGCATATCCAATGGGAACGCTGAATCCACCGACCAGTTCATGATACGGGAGTGAAGTGTTAAAGGGAGGATCGAAAGCAACCCGTGCAGTTGGATATTCATACATTATTATATGGTTCTCAGTCACTGGAGCGGCTTCCACAACCAAAGAAACAGTTCCTTCGGTATTCTCCGCTGCTATCTCGATTTCTTCTATCACTGAGGAAACAACCATCTGGTTTTCCATAACATCAGCAGCGACCTTCTCATGGTATCGAGGTGCAGGGATGGCTGTCTCTTCATCAATAACTTCGGAAGGGTTAGAGTTATCATCATTGGCTCCAGTATCCTCAACTTCGGTATTTAGCACCTAATACGAAGATTACATGAGGTTAGAGTCACGAAGCCAAAGGAGATTATGCAACACGGTATACCCGCAAGGAAATATCATCAAAGTTCATCATACTACATTCAAGGCATGAGCAAATAACATGAAAGTCATGAAAACACATTTTACGATGAGTCCGTCTGAAGAAACTGAACTCTTCCCTGTACTAAGAGACGAACTGGGAGCAATCTACAAGAAATCTTAGGATTGGTCATATGTCATTCTCTTCGTATGGATGTCCTCTATGACATGTCAAAATTTCATGACAATACGATGAACGAGCGAGTAGATGTGACCAAAATATCAAGTGATGCGTAGTCTGAAAAAGTCCTGGAAGTTTACTATTTCGCCTTTTTCAGGCTCTAAACGTGCTCAAAACTTAAAAAGATTCTTCACAACAGCTTGGAAATTTTCCGGGCTTGACTTTGCACATGCAGATCATCAAAATCCGACTCCGGACGAAGATTCTACAGCGTTTCTATTAAAAAGCTGGGTTCTGAATTTTCTGACGACGAAATTCGACTAAGTTTTCATATATTCACATGGGTTCTCATTCATTCATTCACAAGTCAGCACTTTTATACTTCTATGAAGAATATACAGGATATATACTTACTTGAGGAGTCTCCAAAGTGTCCAAGGGGTTGGAATTGTCCACATCAATGATAAGAGGAACATCACTTTCATCCGGCTCCGAATCTTAGGAATTACCTCCATTCCCATTCCCAGAGGATGATTGAGTTCCAGAATTATCCATCTCCATGACGACATCCTCATGTACACGTCCTTTACAATCAATATTTTCATCTATGAAGCACCACATTTGAACATGTGAAGAAATACTTACAGTTTCTTCGTCACTCAAATCAGCGATTGCTTGTTCAGTAGCAGAAAATTGAAGACCTTCAAGACTTGATGGAGTAAAATTCTGCAACAAAATTAACAACATTGGCTTCATGATTCTAATGTTAATAGCAATGAAAGTCACGGTGAGAAATATTGGGAACTCACCAAAGAACGAACTGGGGACTTCACGGTATTAGGTAACAGCTTATAACTTTTGTTCCTTCCTTCTCCGCCGTGAACAACTTCTCCAATATCTGAAAAATCTGCATGGATTCGAGGTCTTACGCTACGACCGTCCTGTAAAGAATTCAATAACATGATCAGAATACAGTTACCATGGTTTCATAAAAGACATGTGGAGAATCTTACTTGAGAACATCCTGGAGATAATTTTCGTTTATCACCAGAAAGGTACTTCAGTCTTGGTCGACCAGAGATCATCTCAGCAGAGGAGGAATCTTCACTGGAGGCTGACTAACTGTCACGAATTCATGCAACCTCTCAAATTGTTGATGCCAGAATTCTATATAACCTGGGGTTACATATGCAAATCTATCAGAACCAGGAAACCAGTAACTACTCCCTTCCACGTGAGTGTGATCTAAACGAGACGCAAGCTGATCAACTGATGGTTTCCTTCTCCGGGTAGTTGGAACACATTGATCCATACCCATTTGTCGAGCCGCCCTATCAATGTTGTATTCTTCTACGCCCACTCTCCATGCATAACGGATAACAAGTGACCAGGAGTACAGCTCAACATGAAGGATCTCTCACCATCATTCGGGTTAGCACCAGATTTCAGAGTCGTGCTCTCTCCAGTATTGAAAGTCGTTGGTTGAGAAACATAATCAGGAACCGACACCCACGGACGAAAGTCGAACTCCGATTCTTCATCCAACACATCAATGAGGCGTGCTTTAGACCGAGGCTGCTTTGTAGACCAACGCATGATTCGGGCATTATCTTTCTCGGCGAAGATGTGACGGGCATCAGTATTTGGTCCTTGCAGGATATTACGTGGGATAGGCGCATAATTCTTGAAGTGCTCCCACATCAAAGCTTGAAGAAACATCGTGTTAACATAACACTCAATCTTCATGAAGCCATTCGACACGCTGGAATCTAACACCAAGGAGTCTAAGTTAGAATACAAGGAACCCAGGAATAAGCTACCTATTGGGAGTTGCTCACCTTGAGCCATCTTAATAGCAAAAGGGATTACGAAAGGCTTCAAAAATGTCCACTGTCTTCGAATATGTCTCTGGATAACCATAAGCATAAGAAAGCGGCAATAGGTAACATACCGGTGATGGGACTATCAGAAACTTCATCTCTTGGCCACCAACGTGTCAACCAATGGGCATAACAACCTTTACTACCAGACGCCTTGTTCACTTCTTCCATCGCAGCTGTCAGAGTGTCAAAAACCACTTTTTCCTCATCCGAAAGACCTCCAGAGAAATTACCTGTAATCGGGAGATGCATCAAAGCAGCCACATCTTCTAAGGTAACAGTAAATTCTCCCCATCTACATATGAAGGTATGAGTGGGAACACACCAACGAGCCAGCAAAGCCACGATACTTTTCACATCATGATTAATAGACAAGTCTCCAGAAGCTTGAATAGCTCTCGTCACTTGCGCCTGGTTGAGCATAGCCCTGACATGAGGGAAACCCAACATATGCCTCGCCCATCCAGAATTTTTTCCAAAGGGCGTCGAGAAAGCTTAAACTCTATGGTCGATGCAAGGAAAACCCTCGTTCGAGACAAAGCCGTATTACCATCTTCGGGGTCACCAATTTCTGAGTCACAGTCCTAGGGTTGATCAGAAGACGATATACTGGGGACTTGAGATATGCTTCAGCTCCTTTTGGATCCTCCTCAAAGAATGTCGTCTATATTCGGAATGTTCTTCACGCCAGTGGCATCCTCCTCTTCTTCACCAATGGAGGTCTCGTCCATGCGTGCATCATCCCTGGAGATGTCATCATCAGATGCGATTCGTCCCTTGAAGTATCGTCGGCTGAGGAATTGGTCATTTTGCTAAAACAACTGCAAAGTCCACATTACATTCTACTTCAGTATGCTGTCCAGACATGAATCAAGGAAATACGGCAAAAATGGTAACTCTTAACTCTTACCTTTTGTACTTCCACTAACAATAGTGATAGTAACGGTAGAGTTAACACCTCAAAATCGTTCGTCTCTTCGAAAACTGCAAAAACGAACGAAACTTTATTAATTTCGAAACTGATTTTTCATAAAATCACGGACACAATTTTCATAATGTGAACATTCACACAACTGACCTATGAAGTTCATAACAATAAATATTCATCATAAATATATTGTCTATCTTCGAAGGTCCTCAAAACCCACGTTTTGATTTTTCGAAAAAAAGCAATTAATGCAACTTGCATACATAAATTCTCAAGGATTTTATCTAAAAACAAACTCATGCAAATAAAATATATCATATTTTGCACAATATATGTCACGGCTGCATATATATAAAAAAACTATTTTTCCTTCGTATCGTCGTTATTTGTCTTTAAAACGAAGGTTTATTTCAAAAATATTGTGAAAGCTCACATCTCATACATATGATAAAGTTTTGTATTTACATGAAATAAGCCAAAGCAAATTTTATCACTGGACACAAGTTCATCATATATTTTCCTTCGTGTCGTCGTATTTGTCTTTAAAACGAAGGATTATTCGATTTCATGAAAATTCACTCTTTTATGATAAACCTTGGTACACATGAAATCATACACTAAGTTTTATCACTGGACCTAGGTTCATATACTAAAAAAAAATCTCTCCTAAATCAGGGATTATAGTTAGTTTTCAAAACTAACGATCGAACGAACATACGTTTTCAAAAAAACGAGGGTTTTTCATAAAACTCACACTAATATACACACATGTATATAAATTCATCATGATCAAAGCATGAAAAACCCATGATACTCATGGACATCAGCAAAAAAAAAAATGCACCTGGTCGGCCGGAATTTGGCCGGCGGCAACGGCGACGGCGGCGCTGATCGGCGGAGAACTTCTCCTGCTCCTGTTGACGTGAAGGTGGTGGAGCGGTGATGGAAGCACTGGTCGTGGAGTTAAAAAAAAGGATTAATCCCTTTTATATAAATTTTTATTTCCAAAACCTAATTTCCTAAGGATTTCCTTATTGGGCCCGACCCACGAATCCTAACCGACCACGGACTCGTCGTCCAAACCAGCGGTTCAACACCAATTTATACTCATCAAACGACGCTCCAATCATGACATTGAAGCCTTCAACAAGTCGTGGTTTGATCATGCTCTCTAAATCCGTTAACGTCTCAACTTACGACTAAGTTCAATTACTGGTATTATTATTTATGGCTGGAAAATCAGCATTTAATGCTGACTGAGGAACACAGTTTTCCTCAGTAAGCAGGGGACTTAATGTAGATGGTGGATTTTCTACAAAGGCTAAAATCGTAAACTCATAATTATACGAAGCTCTGATCCAGCAATCAGACGTGAGTATCGAGACACGAGTCTCTCATCGAATTCTCAACGGAGAGTATTTTCTCTCAGAGTACATGTAGATATGAAGTCTCACGACTGGACAACGGCATATCTCATGAATACTGAATACTTTCAGTGATTAATTCTATATAGTATCACGAGATGGACGGCTCCTAGACAGCTTCCTCTGATAGTATAGAGCTATAACGTCTTCAAGAACAAACAACGAGTTTACCCTGACTATATAAAGGATATGACTTACCGACAAGCTCATATCGGGATAATTAATGCTCCTCGACAGCTTGCTTTGCTAGTATAGAGCCATAAAGTTAATTATTCCTAATTACAATTGCTCCTATTCCATGGTCGAATCCACGACTGGTCCCATGGAATGGCAATAACAATTGTTTTGATTCTATGATCAAATCCACGACTTGATCTCATAGAATAGCAATAACTATATTATCTCATTACTCCGATTTCATGATCGAATCCAGAACTGGTCTCATAAATGGTAATAGATAAATCTTAATTACTCCGATTCTATGGTCGAATCTATGATCCCATGGAATGGTAATGCTCACTTTATTATTCTGAATTCGTATTCGAATCCTCAGCTGATCCTATGAATTAATAATGAACATCTTAATTACTCAGTTTTGTGAATTATTCTCCAATGAATTCCACAATTAGTAATAAATAATCAACAACCGGGCGTCTGAGCTACCTCTAAGTAAGCCCCGATTCAAATGGTGAAGGTGTATTCGACGATGATACACTAACAATCACCGCAAGAACGAGTATTTCAAAAATACAACGAAACGATGAACCTATGCAAAATAGGGAAGAAAATAATAAATAATTAAAAATATTGACCAGGGTGCTGGGAGCATGGACACACGACCGACCGACCGTGTCGTGGTCAATCCCACCCCAGTTTTATATTTTTAATGCATTTTTATTATTTTCCATGATTTGATGAAAATTTTCTCATTTTACCAAATCTCCTTCGTCTCGAGGAAACTCCTCGGTTTCATTGTACTTCCATAAATCCATAAAAATAATATAAAATTAAGGAAAGGAGTGTGGGGCGTGACCATTGACCAACCGGCCATGCCTTGGTCCCAACCGGCCCCACACCCACGGTTCCTTATTATTTTATTATTATTATTATTGTTTCTCTAATTTCATGAAAAAACTCGTTGATTTCATGGTATTTTTGCACAAATCATCATATAATAATAAGTAAAATAAAATCATGAAAAACTTGTGGGACCGGGCCACTAGCCGGCCGGCCATGCCCTAGCCGGTCCCACACGCCCTTTGCTTTATTATTTTATTATTATTTTATTATTATTTTTCCTATTTTTCCTTGAATTCATCAAATTCCTTGATTTTATGGTATTTCTCTCAAATTAGGAAAAATTCCCTCAAATCATCAAAAATACCTAAAAAATATTAAAAAATTATGAAAAACTCGTGGGACCGGTCCATAGCCGGGCGCCCATGCCTCCATGGTCCCACACGTCCATGTTTTTATTATATTAATATTTTGCTTCCATGAACTCATGAAAACTCCTTGAATTCAAGGAAACTCCCTAAATTCATTAAATTTCTCAAAATTCATGAATTTTCATAAAATCATCAAAATATTATAAAATTAAGGAAAAGGCACCACAGGACCGTGGTCACGACCGGCCGACCATGCCTTGACCACGGCGGTCCCACGCCTCCTCGTTCCTTATTTTATAATTATTTTTCATCATCTCATGGTGTTTTCCTCAGTTTCGTCGAAACCCTAATTTTGGCATATTTTCTCGAATGGATGCTCAATTGCACGCCAGAAAATATCAAAATTCTCAAGACTAAGACGAGGATGCCTTGGGTACACGAGCATGCTATCTTGACCGTGGCTCTTTGGCTCACGGAAGCCGGTCCCATCAATTTTCATAGTTTTGACCTAATTTGCACAATTGCTCGTATTAGGTCCAAAACTCTTCCAAACACTTTGGATTTTCATGAAGTGATCGTCAGGCGGTCACGTGACAACCCAGGGCCGGTTTCATGACTCCATGGTCGGTCCCTCGCCTCGTCATAATTAATTAGGTTTTCTCACCTAAGGCTCAGACGAGTATTTTGAATAAATGATTAAGCCAGCATTTAATCATTCTTCCACCAATAAATCTTCAACTCTTCAGGAGTTCTTCGTATTTTCTCACGTGAGCATATGGAAACTACATGGTTGATCCACGGTCCCGTGTAGTCGCTCCCTCCTTCGTCCCATGGTTAAACTTCTGACGAACCATGAATTGATCATCAATTGATCAAATTAGGGCTTCTGAATCCAAGGATCATCGTTCCAGATTGCAACCTTAATAATTTTACGACGGCCTCATGGTCATTAATTTTATTAATTTTGCTCGGTTCAACGACCAGTATTCTAATTAATATTTTTGGTGCGCTGCCAATAATCCATCAAATGAGCAACACACGCTCAGACGATCAAATATTCAACAATTCATCACATGAGCAACACTTTGCTCAGATGATAAATATTTGCTCAAACGAAGAAATATTGGTTCAACAATCAATATTCAATGATCCATCGAATGAGCAATACTTGCTCACTTCATCGTAAGAACTATACCTCTGTCTCATGACATGTTCAACTCATGAGTTTCAGAACATCATGTTCAACTCAGCAACTACATGAACTCATCGTCCCATCAAACCACGAAGTCATCAATTGACTAACATACCACGAGACATCAATCGTGTCACTTTGGGGGGATATCACTTAGGGTTTTGGTCTGGTGGTCTACGGCACGTGTGTTCAAACACACAATGGAATGTGAGAAAGTCGTGCAATCAGTTGAAGGAATTCACGAGGTAGTGGGTGGAAAATTGACCAAGTCTCCACACGTTGAGCAACTGGTTTCAAACACGATCTCCACTTCCCCACTCCTTGATTCCATCAACTGTCACACTTCATGGGGTCATGGTGTCTAAAATTCCAGCAATATAAATAAGTCTCTGAATCATTATTGAATCATCAGCATCAACGATATCATCAATCTCACGTCTCATCGACAACACGAGATCATCAACTCATCAATTGAGAAACTACTCTCAATTGAGCAATTTCAATCATTCAGAGCTTCTCATATTCAGAATTCACACACCCACAATCTTTGATTACCATTGATTCCATACATTTCCCAGCTTCCCTCCTACAGATCAACCCATCCTCTCTTGTGACTGAATTTACTCTGGAACGGTCATTGTATTGATTTAGGCCGGAGTACTACAGATTGATCTCTCGAATCTAAAGCACCCCCTTTGCAGCGGTGCATCTGTGTGAGGTTTAACATTTTGCTCGGTTCGAGGAGTCTCCTCCGTACGGTCGTCTCCTCAATTCCTTAAAAACCAGCAAATTGTTTTTCCCCATCTACAACCTACAATCTCATATCACCATTGATCTCACGCATTTCTCAGCTTCCCTCCTACATATCAACCCATCCTCTCTTGTGACCGAATTGACTCTGGAACGGCCATTGTTCTTGGTTTCGGCCGGGGTCTTACATATTGATCTCTTGAACTTAAAACACTCCCTTCTTGCACTGCATCTGTGTGAGGTTCAACATTTCGCTCGGTTCAAGGAGTCTCCACATGGTCGACTCTTCAGTTCCGTAAAAACTAGCAAATCGTTTTTCCCCACTCACAAGTATATATCTCAATCTCTCGATTTGATCTTTACTCAAGCAAATAGAAATCTACGAGTCTTTATCAAAGAGAGATAACTTGGACGGTACCAAAGACCAATGTCCAAGGATCATCAATATCAATCAACAACCAAAGGTCGGATTTCCAATTGATGATCTTTAACGCACAACCTGTATTATTTCAATTATATAGAAAATATAATGCGGAAAAGAAATAACACAAACACCAGAAGTTTTTTTAACAAGGGAACCGCAAATGCAGAAAAACCCCGGGACCTAGTCCAGATTGAATACACACTGTATTAAGCCGCTACAGACACTAGCCTACTCCAAGCGAACTTCGGACTGGACTATAGTTGAACCCCAATCAGTCTCCCACTAACTCAAGGTACAATTGTACTCCCTACGCCTCTGATCCCAGCAGGACACTGCACACTTGATTCCCTTAGATAATCTCACCCACAACTAAGAGTTGCTGCATCCCAAAATCGCAGACTTGATAATAAACAAATCTGTCTCACACAAAAAAGTCTATCAAAGGATAAATTTGTCTCCTGCAGAAGAACCCTAGGTTTTTGTCCGTCTTATGATATGAAATCAAGGTGAACAGGAACCAATTGATAATCCAGTCTTATATTCCCAAAGAACAACCTAGATTAATCAATCGCCTCTCAACAGTCTTACTTGTATAAACAAGAAGACGTCGAGGAATCACAAACAGTGAGACGAAGATGTTTGTGACTTCTTTATCTTGCCTATCGGAGAACTCTCACGATCTCAAGCCAATCAATAAGATTGTACTCGTACGATAGAAGATGCAAGATCAGATCACACAACTACGATAAAAGTAGTATCGGTCTGGCTTCACAATCCCAATGAAATCTTTAAGTCGTTAACCTAGTTTTAGAGAATAAAACCGAAGGTTAGAGGAGAATCGACTCTAGCGAGCGCACTAGTATCGCACAGACGTGTGCGGATTAGTTTTCCCCAATGCTAGATGTCTCCTTTATATAGTCTTCAAATTAGGGTTTTGCCTTAGGTACAAAGCAATAAATATTCACCGTTAGATGAAAACCTGATTTAGATTCAAGATAATTTTTCTCAACCATTAGATCTAAAACTTAGCTTGTCACACACACTTGAGATATACGTTTACTGGGTTTGTGAAAATCGTGCCCAAACGTGTACGTGTATGTTGGTTCAACATAGTAACCCAAAATGTTAACCATATGATCATTTCATATTAACCTTGTTCTTCTTCACCATAACTAGTTCAGTTGACTCAAATGAACTAGTTAGAGAGTTGTTCAATTGTTATGAGATCTTATGTAACTACACAAGACACAATTGAAACAAAGATGATTTGATTCGATTAAACCGGCTCATGAACTTTATAGACACGGTTTGCATACTGCATTCCTTAGTAATTTAAGTTCCATGTTCAGAGCACATCTTTTGATCATAACCCACTCAAGTTCGCAAACAAGTTCGCGGACTTAAGGCAACCGGCAGAGTTTTCCAAACTCAGCAGAAAATCTCGGCAAAGAGACTTCCGCCAGTTCGCGGACTAGGTTCGCGGACTGAGTTCGCGGACTAAACACGCAAACGAGTTTTTGGAAATCCCAACAGAAATTCTCGGTAAAAGAACTTACGTGAGTTCGCGGACTAAGTTTGCGGACTTGGCAAAGCAAATTCCTCCGGTTTCTCTCAATCAACAAAGTTCGCAAACTTTGGATTAAGGAATAGGACTTATGCACATATGTGTTACCACACAATGTTTATATCCATCATTAGTTATATAGACCTAAACTCTCATTTCAACCATTGAAACATTCTTAGAGGACGTTATATAGTTGTTACACTATTTCTCGTCAAAGCGATTTTCAAAGTGATTGAAACATTATGACTTTCGCCACTAGGTGAAGACAAAGCCGATCAAAGCAAAACGCTTTACCAACACATGATTTCGAGATATAGATAGGCGAGATATACTCGGCTCTAAATATCAAATGTGTATGATCCAGTCTATATAGCATACGACTTTTGTCTCATAAGAAGTAGGAGATAGAATAAATAGACTTTTGAGTGATAGATAAGTTCAAGTCTCCACATACCTTTTTGTTGATGAAGTTCCACGGTTTCTTGAGTAGGTCTTCGTCGTTGTATGATAAATCGCTATGAAGTCCTTGAGCTCAACTACACTTTTCTATCCTAGTCCGAGAGTTAGCTATGTAGACTAGAAATCAAGACTCATAGTTTTGATCACTAACATTGACAAACATGCTTGATATAAGAACGCATGCGAGGTCGACCGAGCTATGCTCTAACAAGCCCAACGTTGAATGTCTCAGACATCAAAGGCTTTGGGCCAATTTTCCTGTATCACTGGTACACTCGTCTTCCCTTCATATCATACAACTTGTAGTATCCTCCAACCGTCGATTTATCAATCATAAAAGTCCCTTCCTAGTAAGAATTTCTTGCATAATGAAGATTGCGTTTAGTTTCTTTAAGAACTAAATCCCCTTCGTGAAATTTGTTAGGCTTGATTGTTTCCCTGAATATTTTCTACTGGTTCGGAATTCCTCGTACAATGGGATTCCATTCTTGCAGAGCTTTCCAATCTTGCGGCACATATGGACACTCGTGCAACGGAGAATATCTAGGATATTGCTTGTTGTGTTCGGTCGTTATTTCAGCAATGATTGTATCAGTGAGATTCTCGATTCGGAGAGGCTCCGCATTCAACCACTTGGTGAAATACTGCTGAGGTGAGGTTATCCATTCATAGCTTTTTGCAATCGCTAAGTTGTTGGTGGAGTGAAGCCCCCGGACCAGAGTAGCATGTTTGAGAATTGATAATATGGACGCATGAGGGGGAATAAGACTTGCCTGAGTGCGGAACCTTTTGATGAATGCATGCACATTATCTTAAGGTTTTTGCGTTAGCTCCATCAAGGCTTTGACTTCCTCCAGATGCTCTAACCATGGAGTATCCTCTATTTCTTCCGAATCAGAGCTTTCTTCAACAGAGAAATGTGCAATTGAAGGCGTTGCAGTTATCTTTCCATCATGAATCCACATACGTCCGAGGATTATATCATATCTTGGATCCTCCCTAATATGTGAAATTTGATTTTCGCCCATGTTGAACCAGTTTTCATTTTGAGAATGATGTAACCATATGCATCCCTAGATATTCCTTCGTGATCTCTGACTGAAACAGGAGCATGAGTGGATTCTTGTCGAGTGATGCCTGCAGCTCTGAGAGTCTTCAAAGGGATAATATTGACAGTCGTTCCAACATCGACCAACGCTCTCCTGAATTCATTTCCTTTGAGATTGACCGTGGTAAGAAGTCTCCAGTCATACATCTCTTTGTCAGTGATCGGAGGTTCAGGGAGTGCTTCTGTAATGGATAGACATTTCCCAGACACTATATGGTTCAAATACGCGTACATGTCCTTCCTTTGTGCCTTTGACAGATAAATCAATTCGCAGATGTGCTCGATCAATGACTGAACTGCTTCCTTGACCGGTTGTTCAGAGAGTGTGAAGGTTATAATTGGGAGAGGATTCTTGTGTACTCCTTCGGTCCCCAGTTCTCCTGAATTAACCTTTTGCTTAAAGATGCGTTTCAGGACTCTGCAATCGCTTGTTGGGTGATTGACAAATCTATGGAAACGACAATACCGAGGATTCTCCATTTCTTTCTCAGTCGGCTTTTTCCTGACGTTGGGCAATTTGATCGCACCGTCTTGAATCCAGACTTCTAATAATTCCATCACCTCTTCAATGGGAAAAGGAAAATTTGGGTCCTCCTGGTTGTTTTGCTGACGCTGAGTCGGTGCTTGTGCATTTTGAGTTTGATTATCCTTCCTTTGTGGAGAAACCTGGGATACTGGGGAAGCATGCTTGTCCTTTTGTGCCTCGGTTTTCTTTTTACTTCTTTCAGCAGCAACATTCATGGCAGGATAGAGTTTGAGTTTCGGATCACAAGAATACCCGTTTTTCCTTATATCCTTGCAATCTTCTTTATTCTGGAATGGATCGGATTGGCTGAGTAGTGCAGCAGTCGGTCGGTCAGTTGCTTCGACAACGATCCGAGAGTGTAAATCCTCTAAGAGAGATTTATAGAATGGCATTATCCTTTCATCGTAAGATTTTTGATTGAAACATGCTAAAACGGACGGGTCTTCTTTATGAGTTTGCGGTAATTGTTCTGAGCTTTCACGGGCGCCCAAGCTAGACTGGTAGAGCTTTCTACGCTGACCATGAGTGTAGACTTTGCCCTTGTTGTCACTGGTGGAGGGTATGGATATCAATACCAGTGATAACATGGAAAGGATTATCAACAGCGTTCTTTTCAGAGCAATTATAGATTGGTTCCCTCGATGACTGATCCGTAAGAACTTTCAAAAGGGTGAACACCTTGTTTCGTGTCTTGACAATTTCTTCTTGATTTGTTACTACATCATTTAGGATTTTCATCAGATCAGCAATAATGGCTGAACTTTAAGCATTCATAGCTTCTAAAGAGCCTGACCAGGCCAGCCGAGTTTAGAAGTAATTGTAAGAAATTCGCCGGTATTGGGATAATGAATTGAGACGAAATGTTTCTGAGACCTCCCCATAATAGACCATCTTGAGAAAATTTGGATTGCAACCGAGAGGGGTGAACACCTTTGTTTCGTGTCTTGACAATTTCTGCTTGATTTGTTACTACATCATTTAGGATTTTCATCAGATCAGCAATAGTGGTTGAACTTTAAGCATTCATAGCTTCTAAATAGCCTGACCAGGCCAGCCGAGTTTAGTAGTAATTGGAAGAAATTCGCCGGTATTGGGATAATGAATTGAGACTAAATGTTTCTGAGACCTCCCCATAATCGACCATCTTGAGAAAATTTGGATTGCAACCGAGAGATTAATCTCCCGCTGTGGTCGCCAATCTGTAGATGGGTAAAAACGATTTGTAGGTTTTTTAGGGAATGGAGAGACGAACGTGTGGACGGAGGCTCCTCAACCGAGCAAACTTCCTATCCTCAAACAGATGCACTGCACGTGAGTGTTTTGAGTTCGAGAGATCAATATGTAGGACTCCGGCCTAAACCAAGACAATGGTCGTTCCAGAGTCAATTCGGTCACAAAGAGGGAAGAGGGTTGATCTGTAGGAGGGAAGCTGAGAAGTGTGCGAGATCAATGATGATCAAGGATTGTGAATGTGTTTAAGGTTTGTGTAAGTTTTCTATGAACTGTTGAGTTCGAATAAGTTTTGGTTGATTGATTGAATTCTTGAGAGTGATTGCTCGGAACAGAATTCTTCTGTTTTTGACGAATGTTGTCTTGTCTTTAAATCGTGGATTCAGAGACTTATTTCTATTGCTAAAATGTAGACACATTGATCTCTAGTAAGTGTGACGGTTGCTCGAGTGGAAGAGTGGGAAAGTGGGAGATCGTGGTTTAATCAATTCCAGGTCATGCAGAGACTTGGTTGATTGTCCACCCACTACTTTGCTAACTCCCTCAACTTCTTGCACGACTTACTCACATTTTTCATCATTGATGAACACACGTGTTGTAGGCCGCCATACCAAAACCCTAATTAATATACCCCATGTGACGTGATTGATGTCTCACGAACGTGGAGTCTGCAAAGCAGAGATGTGTATTTGATCAGTCAGTCGTTGACTTGATTAGACAATGAGTCTAAGTATTGTTCAGTCGAGCATGATTGTTGAATGCTCTGGGATTCATGAATTGAACATGTTTGCTGGGACGTACAGTTCTCGAATGAATGATGTTGATAGTTGAGTCATCATGATGAATAATGATAGTTTGAGCAAATATTGCTCGTATGATGAATTGTTGAATATCGATAGTTGGATCAATATTCGAGCAATTGAGCGAGTATTGCTTATTCGATAAATGACTGAATATTGATAGTTGGATCAATATTCGAGCATTTGAGCAAGTTTTGCTCATTCGATGAATTACTGGTAGCATGACCGAATAAAATATTAATTAAAATATTGGTAGCTGGACCGAATATTATATAATTAATCTAGATGTTGATTGCTGGATCAACATAAATTATTAGTGTTTGAACTCGCTCAGAATTATGATTTGCAGAGCATTTGTCGAAACCCTAATTTTGATCAACTGATGGTCAACTGATGATTTACTGAAATTAAGTCACTGAGTGATGAAGGGACCAGCTACATGTGATGATGGTCGACCATGTAGCGCCCAAGTGCTCGAGTGAGTATGCACCACATTCTTTTGTTGAGTTGGTGAAAGGATGATCAAATGCTGGTTTGATCATTTATTAAAATAGTGCTCGTGTGAGCGTTAGGTAGTAAAACCTAGTTATAGAGAGATGAGGGACCGACCAATGGGTCATGGGACCGGCCCTTGGTGGTCGTGGGACCAGCTGACGGTCGATTGAGCAAGTCCCAAGTTGATTGGAGAGAGTTTGGACTGGCCTACATGGTCGGTCAAGCATGAAGATGTGTGGGACCGGCTCCTTGCAAGCCTTAGGGATGGCCTTGGTCGGTCAAGGTAGCATGCCCATGTCACCATGATGTCCTTGTCTCATTCCTGAGAGTTTTGATATTTTCTGGTGCGTATTTGAGCAATATTTTGGATTTTCAGAAGAGTTTGATCTTGACTGAAACTCTCAACTTTTCTCGAAGGAGCGAGTAGAACATCGCTCATGCGACCGATATTTTGAGAATATTAAAATAATAATATTTTGAGAATATTAAAATAATAATATTTTAATGTTTGACGTGAGTATCCTAGTCGGTCAAGTGACCATTTGGCTTTTCCAGGGTTTGAGCAATATTTGAGAAAAGATTGAAAAACTAGGGTTTTCGCTCAAACGATGGAGTTCCATGAGATGATGGAAATAATACTATGAGAAATAAGGGATTGTGAGGTGTGGTACCGGCCACGTCTAGGGCATGGCTGGCCGACTAGGTGGCCCAGTCCCGTGACACCTTTTCCTATTTTTGTTCGATGAAAGTATGGAAAAACTAAGAGTTTTGCTCAAACAAGGGAGTTTGCTCAAATGAAGGAGTTTCCATGAGATGAAGGAAACAAATTAAATAAAAATAAAATAATGGTAGAGGGGGACCGGACGGCTGGTGGCCCGATCCCACGCCTCTTGTTTATTTTATTTAATTTTATTTTCTTCATAAGTTCCCCGTCTGTCCATGTTTTCGAACGTTCGTTCGTGCGTTCAGGTGCTCGTTCGTGCACTATTGTCAAGTACACTTGCACCATTTTCTCGGGGCTTACTCGGTGGTGGCCCAGATGCCCGGACAGTGAATATTTATTATTAATCCATGGAATTCAGTCGGGAATAATCCATGAAACAGAGTAATAAAATAGATTGATTATCTATTACTAATTCATGGAATTCAGTCGGGAATAAGCCGTGAAACAGAGTAATGAGATAGAATAGATTATTTTCTCGGAATTCGGTGGATGAATGACACACTAGAATTAATCTATTTTCAGAATCGAGATATGAGATAAAAGTATCATACTCGTTCTGGGGGTGTATAGTCAGGGAACACTGAACGGCGTGACGTCCTGAAGGCGTTCAGCTCTCTAACAAACATATGTCTAGGAACCACCCAATCGTTAAGAGATTCTATACACGGTCTCTCTACGTAGTCAGGGAACAACGAGCGGCGTGACGTCCTGAAGGCGTTAAGCTCCCTAACAAACATTATGTCTAGGAAACCGCCCAATCATTTTGATTCTATGTAGAGGTGATGATGAAATGTGTGAAGCATCTAACGTTCAGTCGGGGAGGTCTTTCGAGAAACATATTCATCATAGCTCTGAGAGGAATGTTCGCTCAGTCGGAGACCGTGAAATGGTTCACGGATCGTAAAATATGAATCGTCACATGCGTTCCTGAAGCCGGGTCAGAAACATGCAGTGTCATGATTTTACGATTTTATCCCTTGTCGAAAATCCACCATCAACAGCAGGTAACTGATGTATGGTTCCCACCAGTCCCCATCATAATTGCCAGTTGAAATTTCCAGTTGATGTGGTGGCGCCTGACAATTTGAGCAGGACCCTTGCAGCATTCGGGATTGGGTCTCCACATCTGGCCAGTAGTATCCGAGGCGTTGGAAACGTCAGTAAAGAGTCACCACTAGTTCCTACCTGCATATTTCATCGTGAACACACTTAAGTTGTAGATGTGCTTCTGCATCTCCTAGACATCTTGATAAGGATTCATCTGAGTTTCTGTAGTATAACACTCCATGAAGCATGAGGAAGTTCTTTAGGGTTTTAAGACCAAATTTTCCTTGAGAAAGCGAGCTGTTAAGCTCTTCAATAATCATAGTTCTCTAATCATCGATTTCAGTATCTTTGGGTTGTGAAAGACATGTTGATTCCACAGTTCGTCTTCACTGTCAGAGTCTCTTCCAGGCCTTCAAACTGCAATTTAGAGGCTAGGGTATCTAGTAAATCAACGTGCTTGTTGTTATTACGGCCGATATGAACTATGGTTACGTCCTCAAAGTAGTTTAATAGCCTTTGTGCTTCAGCTCTATAAGGGGACATGATTACCTCTTTGAGCGAGTATACTCCATCCACTTGATCGACCAACAGCTTTGAGTCGCCTCTCACTTCCAGGTGTGTTACTCCTGCTTGTTTGGATAGTGACATCCCTATGAGGAAAGCCTCATATTCAGCTGAATTATTAGTGCATTGAAAATCCATCTTGAATGAATGCGAAAAGACCTCACTGGTTGGAGATACCAGAACTACACCAGCTCCTCCAGTATTGTTGCTAGGGGTAGCAGAACCGTCGAAATACAACATCCACGCTCCTTCTTTGACAAAAAAGATTTGTGGAAACTCTCCAAGAATGTCTTCATGCAGCGTAGTAGTATCTTCTCCTGGGAATCCTACTAGCAAGTCTGCTACTGCTTGTCCCTTAATGGCTCTCAGAGGAGTGCATGTTATATCGAGCTCTGACATTTGGAGTAACCATTTGGCTTGCTTACCTATCAGGGCCAGTTTTGAGAGTAGGAATTTGACAGGGTCATCTTTTGCTACCAGCACTATTTTATTTTACAGCAGGTAGTGCCTGAATTTCTGAATGGCGTGGACTAAAGCTAGACATGCTTTTTCTGCCTTAGGATATATGAGTTCAGCATCTGTCAGAGTACGACTGAAGTAATATATGGGGAATTCAATTCCTTCATCATCTTCTTGAGCAACGAGGGCTCCAACAGTAGCATCGCTGGAAGCAGTATAGATAAACAACGACCTTCCTAGTATACGAGACTTTATAACAGCAGGCGATGATAATATTTGTTGAATCTTCTAAAAGGCTTCTTGCTGCATCGTGGTTCAAATGAAGATTTCTCCCTTATTCCATAAGGGGGTGAATGAAGCAATAACCTGAGCCAAACCGGGTATAAAACGCCAGATATAGTTTATTTTACTGTTAGAGCACTGCTCGGTCGAACTCGCAAGTGTTTCTATCTCAAGATTGTTTGTCAAGTTTAGTTGTCAAAACTATAAGTCTTGATTTCTAGTCTACTTATAGCTATGTCTCGGATTAGGATATAATGTGTAGTTGAGATTTAGACTTCACGGCGTTCATCGATTGAAGACGAAGAACTACTGAGGGGAACTTGTGGAACTTCATCAACAAAAGGTATGTGGAGACTTGAATTCATATATCACATAAAATTCTATTTCTATTTTATCTCCTATTGAGACAAAATTCGTATAGTTATGTAGACTTTACATTATAAATATTTGATATTTCGAGTTGAGTTTAACTCGCTACATATTTCTCGAAATATGTGTTGGTAAGCTGAAACAACGGGGGTCTAACAACCACACCCAATATTTCGCTTAGCAATTTGTACGGACTAACTCCAATGTACTTTCAAGAGAATCAACTAGACAGTCAGACTCAATCTTAAGAAAAGTACATCCAAGAATTATATCTCTATTTCTCAATTCAATCTGCAATCAAACAAATAGGAATTTGCGAGCCCGATTAAATATGAGAAATAACTTGGACGGTATCAAAAATCAATCCAAGTGTCAATCAATATAATCAACAACCAAAGGTTGGATTTACAATTGATTGAACTTACACATAACCTGTGATATCTCAATTATATAAAAAATATAATGCGAAAAATAAATAACACAGATACCAAAAATTTTGTTAACGAGGAAACCGCAAATGCAGAAAACCCCCGGGACCTAGTCCAGATTTGAACACCACACTGTATTAAGCCGCTATAGACACTAGCCTACTCCAAGTTAACTCTGGACTGGAATGTAGTTGAGCGCTAACCAGTCTCACATTTATCAAGGTACATTCGCGTTCCTTACGCCTTTAGAACCACGCCGGATTCTGCGCACTTGATTCCCTTAGCTAATCTTACCCACAACTAAGAGTTGCTACCAAAGTCGAAGAATTGATAAACCAATCCGTCTTACACAGAAAAGTCTATTAAATAGATAAATATGTCTCCCACAAATATACCAATGATTTTTGTTCCGTCTTTTGATAAATCAAGGTGAATATGAACTAATTGACTTATATTCCCGAAGAACATCCTAATAATATCAATTACCTCAGAATAATCTTAATTGAATGGTAGCGAAACAAGATATTGTGGAATCACAAACGATGAGATGAAGATGTTTGTGACTACTTTTTATCTTGCCTATTGGAGAAATCTCGAGCAAATCTTAGAGAAGATAGTACTTAACATGATAGAAAACAACAAGACCAGAACATGCAACTACAGAAAAAATAGTTGGGTCTGGCTTCACAATCCCAATGAAGTCTTCAAGTCATTAACCTACTGGGCTTTGAAAAACCTAAGGTTAAAGGAGAATCGACTCTGGTCGCAACTAGTATCATAAGTGAGGTGTGGGGATTAGGTTTCCCAGTTGCTAGAGTTCTCCTTTATATAGTCTTCAAATCAGGATTTGCAATCAATGTTACCTTGGTAATAATGCATTCAATATTCGTCGTTAGATGAAAACCTGATTAGACTCAAGCTAATATCTTTCAACTGTTAGATCGAACTTAGTTGTTAAACACAAATGAAAAGTGACTTCATTTAGATATGAGTAACCCCACCTAAACGTGTGCACCTTGTTGGCTCAACAATAGTTAACCGAAGTTAGCCATATGAACACTTTCATATCAACCATATCCATCTTAACCATAACTAGTTCAAATGACTCAAATGAAACTAGTTCTAAAGTTGTTCAATTGTTTATATTCTCATAGAAGTATACAAGACACAATTGAAGAAAAATCGATTTTGATTCACTTGAATCAATTCATGAATATTATAGCCACAATTTTCAAAAGATTACATTCCTTAATATATAAATGTATTAGTTCATGAACAAACCTGAAAAAGCGGGGGTCTAACAACCACACCCAATATTTCGCTTAGCAAACTGTAAGGACTAACTCCAATATAATTTTAAGAGAATCAACTAGACTGTCAGATTCAATCTTAATAAAAAGTATATCAAGGAGTTATATCTCAATTTCTAGATTCAATACTTACTCAAGCAAATTGAAATCTACGAGTCTAATTGAATATAAGAGAAATCACTTGAACGGTACCAATGTTCAAGTATCAATCAATTTCAATGAACAACCAAAGGTTGGATTTACCAATTGATCGATTCAACGCACAATCTGCGATATTTCAATTATATAACAAAATATAATGTGGAAAAAAAATAACACAGACACCAGAAGTTTTGTTAACGAGGAAATTGCAAATGCAAAAAAATCTCGGAACCTAGTCCAAATTGAACACACATTGTATTAAGCCGCTACATACACTAGCCTACTACAAACTAACTTCGCTGGAATGTAGTTGAACCCCAATCAATCT